>NC_034610.1:37474958-37482458 GCF_900095145.1 Mus pahari
GCTATGGAGCTTGTGGTAAACAGGTCCATATTTGGTGGTGATATGTTCCCGCTCTTCTGGTTGGCTGAGGCCGCGCGCCTGGTGAGGTGATGTGGCCTGCCGCGATTGGTTGGTGTGAATGATATAAAAGGTCTTGTTAGCCCGGGGCTCGAGGGAGATGAAGAGGGAAATGAAGATTGTTCAAGGTTCCTGAATAAACTGCTGAGCATCTTCCTTGCGGGTCGAGAGCAGACGCGACACTAGGCATTTCAGGTGTCTTGGTATTTAATCTGCCTTCCAGTGAATACAGATGTTGTCTGTGGACCCAGAAACCTGTTCCGTTACGCATCCTTTAAAGGTCCCTGTTCGTAGGTTCTGGTCAGGGTCGTTGCTTTTGTGATTAAGCCAACTGTAAGGGTGCCATTGTGTTACTTGACAACGTTAGGGTCTGTGCAGAGAGTGTAAGTCAATTTTCCACCACCCACGAAAGGGAGACAGGGGTAGCATTTTTGCCATAGACGGTTCTCTCCGTACAGATGACTGCCTGCGGATGGTTGGCAGCAGGCATTTCTGTAACACAGTCCCGCGAGATATGACAAGCGCTTTCACTAACGAAATCACAGCGAGATGGAAGCGTCGAGAAGGAGCTCTTTACTGCTCCTGTGCACTGGCAGCAGTGAGCTCATGGGTATCTAAGTGGTCCATTTCCTGGCTATTACAGCAAGAAGAGCTGTCACATAATCGCATTCAACGACAGGAACAGAAACCTAACTCACTTCGAAATTCCCTGTGAAATCTTTAAATCCAAAATAGAAGGACCCAGTATGGTGGGTTTTTTTTTTTCTAATTGAAGTATGTGAATGTTGTCTGCATGTTTTAAGTACATCAGACTTTGGAAATAAATTCTATTTGTGAAAACTATTATCTATATATCTTTAAAATCCTGTCGAGATTTTTTTTTTATGTCCTTTCTACCACTTCAAATACTTATTTACAACGAATTTTAGAGAAATAAAGTACTCTCACTTATCCAAATAATGTAAGAGCCAAGGGACATCTCAGTAGGTGGAACGCTTGCTGTGTAAGAAGAAGCCCCTGAGTTCACACACATCCCCAGCACGGATGCAGAAAGTCAGGTGTGGCACACACCCCTGATCATGCAGACACAGGAAGCTCCCTGGGACTCACTCCCCAACAACTCTAAGCAATGAAGGAGGGTTAGGCACAGTGAAAGACCTTGTCTCAGAAACTTGGGCAGAGAGCAAGAGTTGACCTCAGGCCTCCATGCATAGAGGCACGAGGGAGTGCATACCAGACACTTGCATAAACACAAAAATAATCATAAATAACTTCATAAGTAAATAAATGAAATGCTAAACATTGCCGTATTTGACAGGAAATTTCTTGTCTGGGTCCTATGCCCTGAGATTATATCATGAGTGCCTTCTCACAGCAATAAAACATCTTAAATCAGAACAATACTATACATGGTTTATTGTTTATCTATCCCCCCCACCCCATTTCTGAGGGATTAAGGTCATTTCTAGGTGTTCTTTTCCTGTTGTAAATAACATCATGATAAATATCACTGTATCTCCATATCTGATCATTTCATGAACAGTAAGTTACAGAAACAAAATTAGTAAATATAGATAAAGGAGACACTGATAGAAATGCTTATATTAACTAACCATCCAAACTCTTTTCTAGGTATCAGGCACGGAGCCACGCTATCCATTTTTCCTCGGATAATGGTTATCTGAGCCTGGCAATTGAATTTCTATTTCTTTTTTTTTTTTTTCTCGTTCTCCTGTGGCTTGTAATTTTTATTTATGAGCTCAGGCTCAGATGAACACTGCGTGAAAATTGCATAGAGCCGAGGTTACAATTCCATTTTCAAAAAGTCTCTCCTCTCGATCTTTGCAGAACACTACAGTGTCTTCTGCCTTAGGACCACTCTTTAAAAGCCTATTTAAAATTTACATTTAAAACATACAATTGTACTTATTAATGGGGTATCGCATCATGCATGTGTGCATTGCATCATACTTAAATTGTGTGAACTGTATTTCTCTTTCCAAACATTTACCCTTAAAACATCTTTTAAGTTGTTAGTTGGACTTGCCATTTACAGATCTAGACAGGACCAGTGTGTGAAACGTTTGCTGAACAGGCAGGAAGACTTTTGTCAGTGTCATCAGCCATCCTGTCCTCCCCTCCCCACCCCTGGTCCCCACCCTGTCCTACCCCACTACTCCCACCACCCCAGCTATAATCCCAGCAGGGGGCTACAGATCCCAGGAGCTAGCTGACCACCCAGCCAGTGTAGCCCAGCTCCCTGAGAGACCCTGTCTCAAAAAATGAAGTGGAGAGCAACAGAAGATACCCAATATTGACCTCTGACTTCCACAAATGCACACATGGGCACATGCACCATCAGACATCACACCAGGACCAGCCAGTACTCAGAATGCTGCCCCATGCCATCCCATCAAATAAACCAGCTCAGAATGAGGTCATCTACTGGGTCTCAGAGGTCATGGGGATGGTGACTTGCTGTAAACATCTTCATACATCTGGGCCAATTAGAGGCATTTACATATATAGCTGGGGGAGGCACCAGATGGCCTCATGCCAGGGTGTATGGAAAAGATAGATCATCTGCTATTCACCCTGGTGTCCATTTCCCTGAAGAGCCTTCCACATACCATTTCTGACCCTATGATTTGTATGACTTTGATAACAGAAGGTTTTTGAAGAATACTGAGTGTACGTTATTGCCGGAAGTGCTTCTCTCTGAGCCTGTCGGGGCGCTCCCTCACTCCTCAGACCTTCAGCATCGATCTCCCCTCCTCATTCTGAGTCACCTCTGTGTTTACGTGAGTGACTCATCCTTAATGATCCATATCCCCGCGTTCTCTGAGCCCCCACACAGAGACACCTTGACACCTTAAATTGAATCATGTCTCTCCCGCATCGAAGACTTTCATATTGTCGATTTGTTGACTCATTCCCCCTCAGACACTTGCAGACTTTCCGTTTCTCCAGCCCACTCACCAGGACCTGGTGACCTTTTCCTCCCACCAGCTGCCAGGCAGGGTCCCTGCCTCGTTCTCTGTGGCTGATCCCCTCTACTGCTGTCCTTCAACGATATTAATCCAAGAAGAGACGCAAACACTGGGGATCCGTTACCCTAGCATGTCCACACCTTCGCAGGGGCTGCAGGGAACTTCCACACGGCCAGGCTGATAGAGCCCCCTTTATGAAAGCTCTGTAACTATGGGCTGCTTTTAAACATCTGCAAAGCATTCCCTCTGTTATTACATACAACACCTGGGCCTCTCTTCATAGTCGATCACAAAGGAAACCTCTCCCTACTTTGCAGAGGGCATCGGCCCCAGAGGAGACCATCCTTCGAGCTCCCCTTAGCACATTTCAACCCAATCCCAGTCTTTCAAATCTGTCTTTCAAGATGATGCAGAAGAACTCCCACTTCTGGGACCAGAATGCAGATCGAGACCGCCTGGTAATGAATATAATACAAGTAATTATGTAGGCCTGGGGAGATGGCTCAGTAGGTAAGGCAGTTACCGCACAAGACTGAGAGTATGAACTTGGTCCCCAGCAACCCTACGGAAAGGCCTGGTGGTGCATGCCTGTGACATTGGGAGTGGGGAGGCATCTCTGGTCAGCCAGTCTATGGAAATCAGTGAGTTCCGTGTTCAGCAAACGTACACAGACAGACACAGAGACATACAGAGTGATCCATTAGGACCTTGGAGGACAGGTTATCAGCCCATGAAGACTTCCATCTTGCTTGCCCTGATTGCCTGACTTCCTTTCTGTCCCAGAGAGAAGCTGGCTGCCATGCTGTGAACTGCTGTGTGTTACCCCGCTGAGAGGCCCACGTAGCAAGGAGCAGGGTGGCCAAACAGCTGCTGGTGAGGAGCTGCAGCTTCTCAGGCCAACAACTCACAGAGGACAGGAGGCAGCCAACAACTACGTTAGTGAGCTTGGAAGCAGAGCCTCTCTATCCGGCCAGCGATGACTGAGGTCCTGGCAGCGACCTTGATTGCAATCTGGGAGCCTGAGAACCCACCTACAATGTTCCTGGACTCTTGACCCACAGAAACAATAAGTGTTTTTTTTTTTTTTAAGCTGTTACACCTGAGGGTCATTTGTCACAGCAACAGAAAATTAATAGACACACCTATTTTCTGTTTGCAATGAGAAGGGGTTTTCCCACCAGTCCATCACCTGAGGGAAAAGCCCTTCCGTTCTCTGTCCCATTCCCATGATTTCCTTTGCTGTTAAACAAGCGCGTACCAGAGATCTCGCCTGAAAGTCTGGACTCCTTATGAATTTTCATCATGCTCAGCCAATGCCTCTTTCCTTGTTCCTCAGCCTATAGAATACGCTCCATGAGGGTAAAAATCCATGCTTGCTTGCTTCCCTGATGGTCACTCTGCTATTAACAGCCTCTCTGTGAGCAAAGGTGGCCCTTGACAACCACAGTGAAGGGATGGGGACATAAATGAATGTGACCAACAGGGTTTAATAAAATGTCTCTGACAGTATGAAGATTACCTCATTAACCTGTCTTGAACATGTACATTTCAGTATGCAAATCTGGTTTAAAACTATACACATAACAGAAGAATTTGTGAAAGTTTTTTTTTTGGCTAGCTCTGGGTTTTTCTTTCATGGTCTTGCTTTCCAAGAGTTGTGGTACGTACCTGGAATCTTAGCACTTGGGGTCCTGAGACAGGAGGGTCTAAAGTTGGATGCTAGCCTTGCACTATACGGGGAGCTATTGGCAGAGGTGGGATTGGGGACAGGGGACTTTTCTCTGCAGGTGAAATGTTTCCTCGCCTTAGCCAGAACCTCCCTGAGCCATTTCCAGGAAGTTTTCAGTACGTAATGTGTCGCCCACTGTGGTGGTCACCCTTGGGTCTGGAGTCAACACATATTCTTTCTAGCAGTTTGTTCCCCTAAAGACCCCAGATTACCACAGAGTCCTTTCCCTCTTGAAAGAAGTCAGTCTTCCTTAGACTGCAGTCAGGGTCCAGATGAGATTTCTGACCTTACTCTTTCTCACAGACTATGGTCTCGTGAAATGGACGGCCTGGACATCATTGCAGGCCGTCAACTTCAACCCTTCACGCAGAGAAGGCCTGACAGCAGATATTTGAATCCCTAAGTCCCCGGTTCCCTTTCCTTTATGAGAAAAGCGAAGAAAAAAAAAAAAAAAGCGTAACCTCAGGGTGAGTCAGCTCGCACCAGAGTGTCCATGGGAAGAGACGGCAGGAGAAGATTTGCCATGGAGAGCTCAAACTGCTGAACTTGGCTCTGACTTCAGCTGTCCAGAAGCCCGGTGCCTGACTGCAGTGGACTATGACCAGACTTAGGTTAACTTAGGTTAAATGCAAATGGTGAGCGATTTTATGACCAGGACACCACAGTGTCCAACAGTGTCTCTACCCACACTTCCTCGGCGTCCCACGTGGCCCTTTGTCTCTGGTTGTCCTTGAACTTTAGCCTAACGATTTTATATGGAAACCATGTAGGTGCTTTGTGGTTCCTTCTGCATTCTCTCTCTGTCTCTGTCTCTCTCTCTGTCTCTCTCTCTCTCTCTCTCTCTCTCTCTCTCTCTCTCTCTCTCTCTCAGCTTATCATATTTATCTGTCTGAAACTCAGCTCTCTGATGCTCTGGTACCCAAGAATCTTTAGCAGTTCTCCACTAACGGATGGCTCTTTTAAGGGCTAGCCTGTGCTTCAAGGCCATGCACAGCAGGGCTCCAGTGTATCTGTTTGGCATCTTTATTTCCTTCACCTGAGACTCTAACCAAACTCAAAATTCCCCTTGGTTACTTCCTCTCAGTACCTCTACTCAACTCTTCTCTTCTGGACTGAATTGTTTCTTATACGTGTGTGTGTGTGTGTGTGTGTGTGTGTGTGTGTGTGTGATCATGTGGGTACATGTACATGTGCTTGTTAGCATGTGGAGGCTAGTTTGTCTAGAGAATGTCTGCCTCTATAGCCCCTCACATCATCATCATCACCACCAGCAGCAGCAGCATCACTATCTTTATAATTATCATTGTCATTATTACTACGAAGACAGAATCTCTTACTAACTCTGGAACTCACTGATTCAGCAAGACTAGCCAGAAACCCACAAGGACCACCACCACCCCCCGCCCCCAGTCTCCTAGCACTGGGATTCAGACAAACAGCTGCTCTTGGCTTTTTTGTAGGTGCTGGCAATCAGAATTCAGTTCCCTATGCTATGCTTACCTGGGAAGCATTTGCTAACAAAGCCGAGTTCAGATCTCCGATGCTCACACAAAAAGCGGCTACCTGTAACTACTGCGCCTGGCTGCAAGCCCAGAGCTGAGAGGAGGAGGCGGGGAGAGCCCAGGAATTCAGTGGCCAGTTGAAGGAGCCTAAAGGGTGAGCTTCTGGATCCATGACAGACCCTTTCTCACGGCAGCGGCGGGACCATGGAGAGCAGAAGAGAGAGAGCCGAGGTCATCCTCCAGCTTTCCCACGGGCGCGCGCGCGCGCGCACACACACACACACACACACACACACACAATCACACACAGGGTCATCCATCCAAACACGCCCATGCATGCAACACACATAGACACACCACACACAGCACTCATATACCTCAGGTAAAAAAGTGTAATAAAGAAACAAATAGACTCTGTTCTCATGGCTTCCTGATAGCAGGCTGTTCACTTAAAGACTGATTTCCCCACTGGTTTCTTGGCGCAGGGCTGCCTATGCAGTACCCACCACAGCAGAGAACCAGTTGAATCTCCTCTAGAAAATTCATCCGAACAAAGACCGGTGTCTAAAGGCATGAGGCCACCAGAACATAATCTATTTATTTTCATATGTACAACTTTCACTTTATGTAGATGAGTGGTGTGTGTGGTGTGATGTGTGTGTTTGTGTGTGTGTGGTGTGTGTGCTGTGGTGTGTGTGGTGGTGTATGCGTATGTGTGGTGTATGGTATGTGTGTGTTGTGTGTGATGTGGTGTTGTGGTGTTGTGGTGTGGTGTGTGCTGTGTCTGTGTTGTGTGTGGTGTGGTGTGTATGGTGTGTTGTGTGTGGTGAGGTGTGTTATGTGTGTGGTGTGTGGGGTGAGATGTGTGTATAGTGCGGTGTGTGTGGTGTCGTGTTGTACAGATACGGTACGTGCATGTCCTTAAAACTGGGGTTCTACTATCAAAACCCAGCTTTGCATTGCAATCTCCTCCCACAAAAGAACACCACTGCCACCCTCACAAGGGCAAATCACAGATTCTGAAAGCTTTTCCTGGGAAGGACGTAAGTGTGCTACCCAAGGTCTGGCTGTCGCTTGTGTGCCATAGAGTTTTAAGAATTGTATCTGCCATATAATTGTGCCGCGTAATTTTTGTTTTCCAATACGTTTCAGCTTAAGTTAAAACAAAACAAAACAAAACAAAATAATAAATCTTGTCTCTTTCAACAGAAAGAAGTTTTAA
>NC_034610.1:37483904-37515865 GCF_900095145.1 Mus pahari
CTCCCTCTCCCCCTCCTCTCTCCTATCTGTCACTGAACAGGGAACTCAACTGTGAGGCTAGACTGACTGGTCACCAAGGTCCAGGGATGCCCCCTGCCTCTCCTCTGCACCCCCAGCACCATAGCAGTGCAGCACCGAGTCTTGACTTTCAAAGTAAACTCTATGGGACCAACCCCAGGTCCTCTCCCTTGGACAGCAGATCATCTCACCAACTGAGCCACCTCCCGGACCCTTAACCAAGGGACCTTTCACACATCTCATTGACTCACAAGTAACGTTTGGAAATCATGACATTCAGACTATGTAGACGAACAAGTTTGGGAGGGTCACTAGCAGATACAAGGTTAAACTCTTAAACGATGAAAGTATCCTCATGGAATCACCTATTTGCCAAAAAAAAAAAAAAAAAAAAAAATGTTTTCAACGCTGTTAACTATCTGTCTAGTTATAGCCCTCAGTAACATGCCAGCTGCACACTAATAATTACCCACCAGGAAAATGTTAAATTTAAACTTACCAGTACTCATAAATATTCAATTTTTAACCAATATCCAGGATATCTTAAAACTTCCTACGTGTTTTAGATACGGGTGTGTGTGTGTGTGTGTGTGTGTGTGTGTGTGTGTGTGTGTATACACAGAGTATGAGGCCAGCTGCTAGAACAGAAATAAACTTTTGGAATAGCCAGAGCATGGTCCTGTCAGGCTTGCTTGAGTACTACTGTAGTGGGGGTCCTACATTGTTTGGAAAACATTCACACCAGATTTCCAGTGCAACCAATTCAGAAGTACTACTTTTCTACCAATACACACACACACACACACACACACACACACACACACACACACTCACAGTGGTGGGAGAGACAGAAACAGAGAGACAGAGAGAGGTAGAGAAAGAGAAACACTTTGAAAAAATTAAGATATCTGGAAAAAATGATTTTATGAATACTGGTAAGCAATTCAACCCACAGAAAATGCAAGCAATCATAACAAAAAAAAAATAAATGTAGTTACAATTTTAAAATCTAATTGCATTTCTGGTGCTGGTTATGTTGACTGGTCTACGAATCCACTTACACTGCTAAAGGAAAATGCTTTAAACCTAAACTTCTAAGACGCACAGAAAACAGACCCGAAAGTGCTTTGTCCTCTGCAGAGCCAGGCGTGGTGAGATATCAGGAGTTCACGGCCATCTGTGAGACGCTCATGTAGTTTGACTTCGCCCCTATTCACAGTCTCTGCTGCCTCTAACCTCTTCTACCCACAACCTTTGGCTCCAGGACTAAGAAAGTTCCAAGCAGGCTTCCCCCAAGGCAGAGCCTCTAGATAGGAAAGCAGACCTCTGCGTCCTTGCCCTGGACTTGGGGAAATGCTCAGTGGAGAACCCAGGTGGATGGTGCCCAGGTTCCTGACCCAGAAAACGTGACTTGAGTTAGTTACCACAAGAGTGGAAACTTATCTGGCACTAATTGAAACAGACAAAATATCCCCTTGTCCATTAAATAAAATTCACAACTTAGACCAGCTCTGGGCCTCTGAGTTCAGCTAAAGAGCTGTGCTGGGATCATGTGCCCCATGCAGAGATCAGAAAGGCAGGAAGAGTTGAAGACAGTCCAGTCTCAGGCACAAAGGGAAAACAGACAGGCAATTAACTTCAGCACGGAAAAAAGAGAGGGGACACAGGCAGGAAAGGGAACCCACAACCCGCAAACCCACACAGTGGGATGAAGCGGAGAGGGAAGGTTTGCCCAGGGACATTTGCAAGCGAGGGAAAGCCTAAATCAAGTCCATTACACCAAAAGGACAAAAGGCAAATAAAAAGGAAGCAGAGAGGAATGTGCGCGTTCACAAAACCACGGTTGGGGGCAGGGTGGCCTCTGGTTTAGCTACATTCAACTGAAAACTCTGCTTGCTTCAATGGGCTCTCCCCATCATATATTAGAAATGACAATCTATAATCAGACAAGAAACTCTTTTGTCAAAGCCCCAGGCATTTGGACTGAAATACACACACACACACACACACACACACACACGTACACACATGTGTACCTAAAAACACTAAAAAGCCTAAAAGATGTACTTTTGCGTTAGGTACCAGACTAAATACAAAACCAAGAAAGCATAATGGTAGATTGTTCTGTAAAAAAATCCTAATTACATGGCTTCCCCCCCTTCTTTTACCCTATATAATAAAATAGCATAGGCTTGTTGCAGCTTGATAAATTAGTGGACTGATAAGTAATAATCCATATGAAAGGTGGTAGAAAAAATATCTAATATCTTCTATGCAGAGACTCCCATATTGGAAACATTAATTCTCCAAGATTATAAATAGTGTTATAAGCCTACCATTTAAATAGTATGGGAATCAGAACAGCAGTGAAAAATAGCGGATTTCAAGGCAGAGGCCGGGAAAGCATTAAAGAAATGCTTTGAAATGTGATGGAGCTTGGCAACAGGGTGCAGCTGCCAGCTTGCACAGGACTCTCAGTAGCCGAGGATGCACCAATTTAGGCAACATAAAGCACACAACAGTAATGGGGTTATAACATGTAGGATAAAATAGATATCCGTGAGCTCATGTGGATACAAGTAAATCAGGGAATGGAAGAATAAAGAGCTCCAGAGAGCTCGTTTGTCCTTAGAAGAGAATTCCAGTCCATACATGTAAAGAAACCATAGAAATTGGAAGACCAGTCTAGCTAACACCATGGTAACTGTCGCTGGAAAGAATCACCGAAAGCCATTAGTGGCTAATTGGATATGTTTCCCTCAGATCTGTAGATTAGTTCTTAGTATTTTATCAATGTTCCTTTCCTGGTTTCGATAATTGTGCTGTGGTTTAATAAGATGTTATCACGTGGGAAGCCCGGAAAGGATACATGAAACTCCACAAGTTCACCGCTCAACAGTTAATACTTAACTTGTTACTTTGAAAGTTAAAGAAATACAGGGGGAAAAAAAAAAAACCTCACCAACAACAAAACCCTCCTCTTTAGGTCTCCGGGTCATTCTATAAGCATGAAGTACCAATTTCAAAACCATTACCTGCACCTGAACCTTAGGTTTAAAGGGTCAGAGTTTTGACAGTTGGGTGACAACTCAGCTGCTAAGAGTGGTTCAAATGATGGGCAGAGTAGAAGCCCTTCTAGAACAAAAGGAGGATGTGCTGTATCTTCTCTGGTATGAGCACCTCACTCCAGCCACTACCCTCAAGCTGGGCGTTCAGGTGTGTGTGGCACAGACCTGTGACTACACCACTCGGAAGCCAGAGCATCCCACGTCTGAGACAATATAGTGAGTCTTTAAAAAAAAAAAAAGAAAAAAAGAAATAGAGTCATCAGTGCGAAGCTAACAGGAAGGTATTTCCTTGGGTAGTTCTGGTGTGAAACACATCATGCTGCACCTAAGAACAAAGCTTGCTATCTGTGTGGCTAGCACAGACGGAATTCCTCGTATTGTGAGAAAAGTCGAGAGACAACACTGCACGCAGAGAACGGGATACAAGGATGCTTAGTGACTGAAGGTTCCACAGCCCCTCTGTGGCTTCAGCCAAACCAGCAGTCACATCCCTTCTGGCTATAAGGATGTGTCTTCACTTTAAGACGTCAGCTACGGGGCTGGAGAGATGGTTCCGGGGTTCAGAACAGTGTATGCTGATCTTGCAGATGATGACAAGCTAGATTCTTCTGCGCCCATAGTGGGTGGCTGACAACTACCTGTAACTCCAGCTCCGAGGGGTGTAATGACCTCTGTGGGCCTCTGCTCTCACCAACACATACATGTGTACACACTCATAAAAATAAAACAAGTTTTAGGGGGGAAGAAAGAAAACCTGGGCAAAAGAAAAAAATGTTAGCTACATAGCACTTTTACCCGTGAGCTTTCACGTTCATTTTATTTTATTACTTTATTTTATTTTATTTATTAGTTTACGTACCCCCCTCACTGGCCCCTCTCAGTCACCCCCTCCCAAAATTCTTTCCCCACTCCCTGTCCCCTTCTCCTCTGAGCAGGTGAGGCCCCTGGAGTATCCCCCCACCCTGGCACATCAAGTCTCTGCAGGGCTAGATGCTTCCTCTCCCACTGAGGCCAGACAAGGCAGCCCAGCTGGAAGAGAATATCCCACGATAGGCAACAGCTTTTGGGGCAGGCCCCACTCTAGCTGTTCAGGACTCACATGAAAACTAAGCTGGGGCTTTCACATTCTTACGTGCTGCAAGGCCACCAATGCTCATCTTTGGTCAAATATGAGTTTGGGGTGGATAAGAAACATTATTCTGATATTTCCTGGAAAAAAATTTTTTTAAGATTGACTTATTTATTTTATGTATATGAGTACACACTGTACCTGTACAGATAGTTGTGGGCCTTCATCTGGTTGTTGGAAATTGAATTTAGGGCCTCTGTTCGCTCCGGTCAACCCCGTACACTGTAGCTGTCTTCAGACGCACCAGAAGAGGGCATCAGATCTCATTATGGGTGGTTGTGAGCCACCATGTGATTGCTGGGATTTGAACTCAGAACCTTCAGAAGAGCAGTCGGACTCTTACCCACTGAGCCATCTCTCCAGCCCTCTTGGAAATTTTTTGAAGAAGAAAATGTTCCTGACATTTTTGAACATTGAAAAGGTTATTTTCTGTATGATTTTGTAAATATGCCATGTCTATGTTTGAGTACAATCCTATGGCCCTAAAAGTTTAAAAGACAAGTGTATTTCCATATATATATTATACATGGAATTAACATATTCCATATATATAATATACATCATGTTTGTGTGTTTGATGTTCATAACTATGTGCACACAAACATGGCTGTATACCTGCCATGACACATATTTATTAAAGGATAACTTTGGGAGTTGGTCCCTTCTAAGTCTCTGGAACTAGGAGCCCCCTCTTACTTCTGTAAGTTTCCTTGATCATGTCTTGTCACGGCTGTAGAATAGTAACTAATACACAGGCCAGTGGGAGACTATGTCAAAAAATGTGGGTGGCATCTGAGAAATGAAACTTGAGGTGTTATTCTAGACTCTACATAGACAGATGGATACATACACACACACACATACACACAAAAACATGTAGACACACAGAGGGAGACACATACACAGACATACAGACACACAAAGAGAGACACACACAGATATACACAGACATACACACACACGTAATACTATCAGCTCATTTGAAGCAGCCATGAACTAATACTAAATTACTCTGATATAAAAAAATATAAACCCCCCTCCCCATCTCATGGAGATCTTGTTTGACAGATGTTCTGCTAAATGATCTTTCATACCCAACTTCTCCAAATGTCAATCAGTTGAGCACCACATCTTGTACTTTTCCCATTCCTGATATCAATTATTACACTCTCAACTACTTTATATCTCTCTTGAGTTGCTTCACATTCTCCAAAATGAAATCTTAAGGTATATTTATGCAACATTTAAGAATGAGAGGGAAGCATCATTTTCAATAAGCGTAATCAAATTATAGATGTAAATTAATATCTAAAACTCAAACAAGACAATCACCCAGACAGAATTACTCCACATACCAAACTACACATATCATGTTGTAAAGCTTACTTGTACATAATCTAAAAAAAAAAAAAAAAAAGTAGACATGCAGAGCTTTTCCAGATTTACTGTGCACATACCAAGAAGGTCTGGAAATAAAAAACTAGGCTGAGAGACTTTTGAGATGGAATGTGTGATACTGGGAATAGACTAAACTGTGCCATACTCGCAAATCATTTCCAGGCTTGTGGGCCTCATATCAGCAATGTTTATTTCTCAGTTGCACCAGGTATATTTTGGGCCAGATTACTCCCTAAGGAAATTGTCTTTGTGCAGTATCAGAGTCAGGCCAACAGACACTCTATTCATGTACAGATGTCCTGTCCTAACCCTGTGACCTCTTCAGGTGATAAGGAAAGCCAGAATTACACATGAGCTTTTGGTTATCACAGCCACTAGAAGACATAGCTTTCCCTTCGAGTCCACTGGAAGAATGGATTACACAGCCTCACTAAGCCACTAGAGAGGCGGGAAACTGGGATCCTTTCTCACAGACACAGATGTGCGCTAGATGGTCCTATGAGGAAGGAGTTGGGAGGATTAGAGCAGAGGCAAACATTCTTTAGGGAGAAAGACCCCTGATGGCAGTAGAGAAAGCAGCAGCATGGGCAGACCTGAATGATCACCTCTGCAGCACAAGGCATTCGTGAAATCCGAAATGAGCTGCTCTAGGGCGCTGTAGTGACTTTCAGATAAGGGTAAATAACCACCAAGCTTGTAGTCACAGTTCTTGTCTGCTTAGAGCAGAGTTCGTGGTGCCAGACATCTACTGGACTCTTACAGAGTACAAGGAACAGCCTGGGCTACACAGAGAAACCCTGTCTCGAAAAAAAAAAAAAAAAAAAAAAAAAAAAAGAGAATACAAAAGCATATCAAATATGGAAAAATAGTATCGGAAAATAGCAGAAACATGCCAGTATTCATAGCTGTCTGTCTTAAACACAGGAGAGAGGGAGAGGGAAAGAGATTTCCTTCCCAAACAGAGCCGCACAGCTCTGAGCCAGAGCCCTCTCACCCAGCTGGAGGCTATAGCCAGCCTGAGCCAGCAGCTGGTTCTCCGTCTATGTCCAGGCTCCAGGCAGCCTGGGAGCTTTAGGAGAACCAGGTGACTGACCCCCACAATTGTCACAGCCTTGAGGTATAAGTGCCAAAATTGTACGACTAGATACTAATTCCAGCCTAAAAAGGTCTCTACAACTCACAGATTCACTTGACTTTGGTCATGGTTCCATGATATAAACCATCTTAGACCCCATTTAACAGAGGTTAAAAATGAGCCAACCTTCCTGCAGGTTGGCACGGGACCTAGAACCAGCATCTAAACTCTGAGCATCCCATTCACTACCCAGGATCTTTTTTGAAACTGACCAAGAAGGAAGTACTAGGGTACCCTGGCTCTTTGAAAGTCACCATAAAGGGAAGTACACAACAACAGAAGTGTTGAAGAAATAAAGAGAAAGAGGGCCAGGAGTATGACTCAGGGTAGAACATTTACCTAGGAGCTGTGAAGTCAGAATTTCAATTCTTAGCATGCTGAAAACAAAAAGCCATCTCTCATGTCGGTGAGACAGCATGGTGGAGTGAAATATTTATACGCGACCGTGGTGGCTTGAATTCAAACCACGAACACCTGTGTAAAATCAAGGCTTGGAGGAACACAGGCACAGGGCTGAGGGGGCAGAAAGGCAGAGCCCAGGGTCTTGGTGGCTCCCAGCCTCAATGAAATACTGAGCTCCAGGCAGGTGCAACTAGAGATCTCAACTCTAAATCAACACAGAAAGCCAGCAAGGAGTACATGTGACCATGACCCCCTGCCTTTATCTGCCCATGTACACGTATGGTGTGTGCACCTGCATGAACACACACACACACACACACANTCTCTCTCTCTCTCTCTCTCTCTCTAATACACACACACACACACACACACACAGAGAGAGAGAGAGAGAGAGAGAGAGAGAGAGAGAGAGAAATCTATCTTTTGAAGTATCTATCATGCATAATTTTTTGTTATTTATTTTTAATCTGAAGAATTAATTGTTTAATAATACCATAGTACTATTGGGAACACACACACACACACACACACACACACACACACACACACACACATATATATAGATTTCAATACATTGGTTCACATGTGTAGTGTGTGTGTGTGTGTGTGTGTGTGAGAGAGAGAGAGAGAGAGAGAGAGAGAGAGAGAGAGAGAGAGAGAGAGAGAGAGAATTGCAACTTCATGATTGCTATTAGCTATTTCCAAGTTTTCCCCGTGGTACTGAAGGAGCAGCAAGGGTGGCTAGGACCTTTCTAAATGTGAGGGCTGCAGCCTCCTCAACCTCTTCAAAGTCCCATTCCTCTCACCGCCCCCCCACCCCCACCCCTCAGCTCCGAGTGTATTCAGAACTCTGGTATGTTCGAGCCACGTGCTGATAGGTCAAAAATTGAACCCAGCCAACCATGACGAGGAAAGTTCACACTTCGCCTCACCCATGTGTGTGTCCTGGCAAGGTTCGAGGGAACCAGCTGAGGGAAGCCCCACCTGAGGCGAACGGCCATGTGAAAATCTAGGACCAAAGCTAGAAACAGTAGGAGCTGTGAGAAGAAACATGGCTGCTTTTCACTCTCAATCGGGGAAACTGGAGATAGAGGGAAGCCAGAATTGTGCCCGTTATGTAGACCTCTGTGGTGTTCATAAACAAACACCCTGAAACCACAACTGCTGCTTTCAGAATGACTCCAGGGAGTTGAGGACCGGAATTACTCCACAGTGGTGCATAAAACTAGAGGATTTGAGAAGAGAAAGTGCTAATGTGACAGGAGCAAAAGCCAGTCAAGTAAAGATACGACACGGTCACGGTCATCATGGGAGATAGGAGAAACAGAACAGAATGAGTGCCTGGCTGCTCTGACGGTTCAAGGTTGTCCACAAAACGTAACGTAGAATCACCTGAGAACAGAGTCTCAACAAGGGACTGTCTAGATCCCATTAGCCTTCCAGGATGTCAGTGAGGAATTGTCTTCATTGGGATAATTAAGGTAAGAGGATCTGGCCACCGAGGATGGTGTTATCATCCCCCAGGCAGGAAATCCTGAAGTCTAAGAGTGACGAAAGCGAGCTGAGAATCACTTCTCTTCCTGCCTGAGTTCCTGCTGCCTGCAACTTCAGCCTCCTCGCTATGATGGACCCTAACCCGGAGCCATGAGCCACAAGACATCTTTTCTACCCTTAAGTTGTGTTTGCTGGGAGCGTTTGTCAAAATAACAGAAAAGAAATGAAGACCGTGGCTAAAAGCTTAAGCGTAATAATCCAAGGACACATAAGGAAGTTTGGGCCCTGTTCAATCATTTCTGAGACAACTGGTAAATTTGAATACTGAATCTGCAATGGATTCTTGTTCGAGTTTCTAGTACTATCATGGCATTATGGCTGTTTTTGAAAAAGAATCCTTATACTATTAAACTATTTACAGGGAAGTCCATATGATGTCTGGAATTTGCTTTGTGAGATGCCAAAATGGGGGAGGGAAACATGATGAGTCCAGAAGAGAAGTCTTGGACCACAAGTTGGGAACAACTGAAGCACTGAGAGTAGACACTTGAAGGATCATTCTAGAATTCAATCTACTTTGGGTTATTTTCAATACTAAAAACTAAGTTTAAAAATAAAAGTCTGAAGTGTTTGTGGTATAACCATAGTTTCTGCCACACTCACATCCTTTCCTCTTCTCAGCCTCTAGAAACAGTGTTGTTCCCCCATCCCTTACTCTGGGAACCACCCAAGTTCATTTGGTTTTCTTGGGTGACACCAGAGTTTCCATCCAATGAGCCATGTGATTTAACCACAGCCACCATAGCCCTTCTGTGGGATCTCATGTGGGAGCCCTACAAAAGAGAAGTTCTCTGTTGTGCCCTAGGATGCCCCATTAAGATATCTGGATCTGGGGACACCCAGAGCTGGGGGACTGGGGAAAGAGGTAGGGTAGGGACAGGAGAAGGCTAGCAATGAGGTGATAATGATGTCCAACTGAGTTCCTGAATTTCTTGTCCAGCTTTACCCTGTCCTATGAAAGGAGACCACTGAGTTCCCTCTTAAGTACTTTTTTTTTCCCCAAGACAGAAGCTCATGTAGCTGAGGCTGGCCTTGAACTCCTGATCCTCCTGCCCCACTCCCCTGTGTATGGGACTGTGGGTGTATACTAGCCCCAAAAGAATTGCAGAGTCCAACAACTTTAAAGATGAGCGGAGAAGAGCATCCTGGATTATCCACATGGCCTCAGGAAACTAGGAGGCTCCTTTTGAGAGGAAGGTTAAGGTCCGGAGTCAGAGAGAGGAGAGCGGTCGCAAGGCAGAGATAGTCTGACACACTCGGAATATGGAAGAAGCAGCCTGGGGCAGTTAAACTTTGACTGTCAATTGATGTGATCTACAGTCACCTAGGAAGGAAGCCCATAGGCACACCTCTGAAAGATGATCTGCATTAGACTGGCTTTCAGGCTTGCCAGAGAGGGATTATCTTCTTTTTTTTTTTTTTTTTTAAGATTTATTTATTTGTTATATGTAAGTACACTGTAGCTGTCTATCTTCAGACACTCCAGAAGAGGGCGTCAGATCTTGTTACAGATGGTTATGAGCCACCATGTGGTTGCTGGGATTTGAACTCCGGACCTTCGGAGGAGCAGTCGGGTGCTCTTACCCACTGAGCCATCTCACCAGCCCGCGAGAGGGATTATCTTAGTTAGGTTACCTGAAGTGGGACAAGACACCTTACCTGCAGGTACAATTTAACCAGCTGCCTCCAGCTCCTGCCACCATGTCTTCTCCGTAATGATGGCCTGTGCTCTGGAGCCCTGAGCCAAAGCAGGCTCTCCCTTAAGCTACCTCTGTTAAGGGTGTTTTGTTTTGTTTTGTTTTGTTTTGCTTTGCTTTGTTTTGTTTTGTTGGCACTGCACCTAGCAAAGTATTGGAGCAAGACTGAGGAATGTGACGACCTTGACAGACGAAAAGGAGCAAGGAAAAGCTTGCTGGACCTTCTGAAAGGAATGTAGGCCTGCTCAATCCTGCTTCCAGTGTTGGATCTCTGTCACCGGAAGACGGGGGAGTCACAGTTGTTGAGTGGATATGCTACGGCAGCCTTGGAGACACACACACACACACACACACACACACACACACACACACCCCTTGTATGTACTTAGCACCTCCTCCTGATAGACATCAGGATCAGGAGGAGTTCAGTATGAACTGCCAATATTCACACCAAACCCACTGCACTGAAAGCCTTCACCGGCCAGTAACTGTATCCTTCCATAACTTCAGGCCAGTGCCTGACGATCACGTCAGCTCCACCTTCTGTTATCCCACATCTGGGTCCATTTCCCAACATGGTCATCCCGACCACATGCCCTGAGCCTGGAGCCTAAGAATGGCTGTCAGCATCTTCCTCCCTCCGCCCCGCCCACGCCTGTCTACTTCCAGCGTCGCGGGCAAGCAAACCCTTCGCAGTCTTGACTTGAGCCTTCTAGATCTTCAGAACGTGTAAGCTGAACGTGGCAATGAGCGGGCCCTCCTCTACCACGCCTCTCTCAGATCGCCCTGCAGCAACCGCACTGGCCAAGCTTGGCAGGTCCCATGTCTGGGTTTCTCTGTTGCTGCTTTTCCTGGAATGGTCTGTTTCTGCTGGCTGCCAGTCCTCAGTCTCTGTTCACTACCCTGGTTTCATAGCAGAGACCCTAAATATCCAGGTACAACCCTACCTCAGCCTCAGGCACCTTCCTCAGCTCTGCCTCTGAGCACTCTCAAGCTTCGTCCGTCATGTTGCCCTACTTCAGGCTCTTTTCAAAACACTCACCACTTCCTAGCAGATTACATATACTTAAACAATGACAATTAGTCTATATTTGCTGTCTTCCTCCTGGACTCGGCGGGGGAGGGGGACAGGGAACCTGGTCTCGGTTTGGCTTTTGATCTCACCTGACAAACCCAGAACAATGCCCACCCTGTAGTAGGTGTTCATTAAACATGAGCAGAGTGGGTGAATGAATATATGAAAGTCGACCTCCCGTCTGTTATAAGCATTGGCAACCAGAAAATGCCTCTATCGAGCTGAACTGTCGCTTTAGCTTAGAGGACTCCGTCAATATGGATTGATGCCTTACACTGCAGTCCTTTGTATAAATGGGAGCATCCCTTTATGATCGTGTCTCCTGTGCCTGGGTTTAAAAAATAAAAGCCCATCAATACGATTCCATTATACCTCCCACACAGAAGGGCTTTGTTGTGCTAACTACACAGCTGTTATTTTTAGGGCCCGTTATTGTCTGTAATTTTGCTACTTAGATTCTGCCAAAGCCCCCACTTCTGATCAGCAGCCTTTCCGAGAATCCTGTCTGACAGGACCTGGCACTTGCCAGGCACCTGCCCGTGGCTGAACCCCAAAATGTCCAAGCACAGCAGGGGGTCTCATCGGCAGCAGGGCATCCCCACGCACTGCCTTGCAAGCCCTGCAATTACCCCCTGATTTCTATATGCTTTGTGTAGAGAAAGTTTAAATCCAGACTTCTGTGGCTCACAACTCTAATCCCAGCACTCGGGAGGCTGAAGCAGGAGGATTGCTACAAGTTTGAGACCAACCTTGGCAACATACTGAGTAACGAGTCAGCCTGATATGCAGAGTGTGGCCTTGCCTCAAACAAACCAAAAATAAATAAATAAATAAATATTAAAAATAGAGAATTCCCTCATTTCATGAGGTCCCATAAATTTACGTAAGATTTTTTTTGAAAAGTACTATCAGAGGGCTCTATAATTGGAAAATAAAAGTATATAAAACCAGTAATCATACTAGAACTATTCATTTACCTCAAGTATTATCTATGTGAGTATATGAGGCCATAGAGTTAATGTATAGATTAAAAACTAAAATTGACTAATTTCAGTAAGCTGAGTTTAAGTTTTCCTGGCTTAATAGAAATGAAATTTCATGAACAAAACAAGTATAATTAAATGTTCGGGGGAAAAAATGTTGATAATGGATTTGCACCAGAGAACATGATTTTAACTTTGATGAAATTTTACCAATTTCTAAAATACAAGAAGAAAGAGAGAGAGAGAGAGAGAGAGAGAGAGAGAGAAAGACAGAAAGAGAGAGAGAGAGAAAGACAGAGAGAGAGAGAGAGAGAGAGAGAAAGACAGAGAGAGAGAGAGAAACAGACAGACAGACAGACAGACAGACAGACAGACAGACAGGCCATCAAGGTGGTCCAGACTCTCGATGCCAAGGCTGCTGACCTGAGTCGGATCCCAGGAGCATCAGTGAAAGCTGATCTCTTCTAAATTGATCTCTGACCTTTGCATGAATGTTATGACCTGTGCATAACACACACACACACACACACACACACACACACACACACACACACACCATAGCATACACACAGAGTAATAATAAGTAAAATGAGATAACTTTTAAAAGGGAAAAAAGTAAAGGGTCTGAAGTGAGTCTCATTCTGTTTTACCGTAGTACTTACTTCTAAAAATTATGTGTGTGTATGTGTGTGTGTATCCATGCATTTATGGTGTGTGTGATATGTGTGTTATGTGCATGTCTGTGTGTCTATGTGTGTAATATATATATATTTATATTTATATATATATATATATATATATATATATATATATATATATATATGTGTGTGTGTGTGTGTGTGTGTGTGTGTGTGTGTGTGTGTGTGTGTGTGTGTGTGTGTGTCTGTGTCTGTGTGGTATAAGTGTTGTGTGTGTTGGTGTTGTGTGTGTCATTGTTGACACCACATTTTATTTTTCTAGCTACTCCTTGGCTTTTAGAAAAAAATGTGAATGAGATTTTTAAATTTTTCTTAAATTGTTTTAAAGATTTATTTATTTCATTTATATGAGTACACTGTAGCTGTCTTCAAACACACCAGAAGAGGGCATTGGATCCCATGACAGATGGTTGTGAGCCACCATGTGGTTGCTGGGAGTTGAACTCAGGACCTCTGGAAGAGCAGTCAGTGCTCTTAACTGCTGAGTCACCTCTCCAGCCCTGTGGATGAAATCTTAACTGTGTTCTTTATTTTCTCCTTTTGCAATCAGTGACAGGAACTACACTGTGCAGACTGGAAGATACAACTATTAACTGGAGAAATTCAGACTTGTACACAATCAAGCAGAGTCCATGGAGAGGTACTGTCACTGAGGCCAAAAAAACCACAGAGGCTCTCACACAAAGTAACGACAGGTGACGAGGCTTCACAAGTCTGACCAAGACACCCTGAGCAGCCAGCCACCTCGGAGTGGTCAGCATGGGAAATCTCTCCCGCTGTGATGTATGACAGTCTAGCCTTCATTGTCAACCTGACTGCTCTGTGAGAGCATTTCCAGAAAGACTGAACTGAAGATAGAAGGCTTGCTCTGAATCTGAGAGCTCATCCCGTGCGCCATGGTCCCAAGTTGCGTGAGAAGGCTTGTCTGCTTTCGCATCCACCCAGATGTGAGTGGCTAACATACTATGGCTTCCCAGTCATGATGGACCATTCCCTCCAACCGTGCACCAGAATAAACCAGTTCCTGCCTAAAGTTGCTTGTTATCATGCCATTTCTGCGGCAACCAGAAAAGCCATCAATCCACAGTGTCACGGAAGGGCGGTCGGGAGCCCTAGGTGCAGCAGAAGTTCAAGGGAGGGAAGCTGTCCTTCGAGAGCCAGCTGGTTGCAACCCTGCATTTCCTCAGACCCTTGAGCCTGTGGTTAAAGGTTCAGCCACACTAGGTAGGCTAGCTCTCCGCAGCTCCATACCCCATTTACTGCTGCAGGCCTCCTGTACCACAAACCTTCTTCCTGCCTTCAGTTCCCTCAAAGGTCACTGCTTTGAAGACCACTGGACGCCCCACAAGTGTAACCATCAGCATTGCAGGAATGTGGAGACCATGTACAATCGCCACAGGACCTGTGCCTCCAGTACATCACCAGGAGGGAGCTAATGGGAGTCCTGAGCCGAGTGGAGGACCAGGCTATTCACCTGCAGTCGGCAGCCCTGCCAACCCATCTCATGTTAGCTGTGCAGCTCCTGTCTCCAAAGCTTGATTGCAATCCGTAGAACGTGCTTGATATCTGCTACAGAACTTTCCCAAAACTTCTCCCTCCTACCTTCAGATATTCAGTCAACAGATATTCATCGAAGAACTAGAAAATGTTTTAGGAACTGGAGACTGTGACATCTAAGAGAAGAGCCCCTCACGACCTGGAGAGCTGGCTCAGTGGTTAAAAGCACTCACTGTTCTTGCAGAGAACCTGGGTTCCGTTGCCAGCACCCACTTGGTGACTCAGGACCACATGAAATTCAAGTCCAGGGCAAGACCCCCTTATATGTGGTTCAAAAAAGTATATACCAGCAAAAAAGCAAAAAAGATAATTTCTGTTCTCATGACACTATCTGTCTTTGTGTGAGTGAGTATGTGTGTGTGAGTGTGTGTGAATGTATATGTGTTAGTATATATGTGTGAGTGTATATACGTGTGAGTATATTGTGTGAATGAGTATGTAGATATATATGTGTGTGTGTGTGAGTGTATGTGTGTGAATGTATATGTGTGTGAGTGTGTATATGAGTCTATGTGAGTGTATGCATGTGAATGTATATGTGTGAGTGTATATATGTGTGTGAGTGTATGTGTGCAAATGTATGTGTGTGTATGTATGTGAGTGTATGTGTGTGTGTATATGAGTATATGTGTATGAGTGTATGTGAGTGTGTGACTATATATGAGTGTATGTGTGAATGTATATGTGTGAACATGTGTGAATATATGTGTATGAATGTAAATGTGTAAGGATGTGTGCATAGGAGTATATTTGTGTGCGTATGTGTGTGGGTGTATGTTGAGTATATGTTTGAAGGTTTGTGTACATATAGGAGTGTATGAGTGTTTGTGTATGGGTGTTTTGTGTGAATGTATGTGTGTGTATATGAGTGTGAGAGGGAGTGTTGAGTGTATGTTTATGAGTATATATGTGTGTGTGAGTATATTGTGCATCTGTGAGTATGTGTTTGAGTGTGTGTGTGTGTGTATATATGTGTGTGAATGTGTGTGTATAGAGATGCAAACAATGAGCAGGTACAAAGTTCGGTATAATTGGTAATTGGGCGTTAATTATGTTTAATAACAAAAGAGAGACCTGGCATGAGATCTTGGAAGAGGGTGGAGTGTTAAGTGGCTGTGCAGGAGGGGGCAGGTAGATGGCGCAGGTCTTTGTGAGTACAGCCAGGCCCTTTCTTATGAAAGAACAATTGGAGAAGAGAAACCCCGGGTTCTTCCCAACACTGTTCTGAGCTACAGCATGTGGCTTAGCTCCCTGCCCCTGATTTTGCCTTCTGCCCAGAACCTCCGAGTAAATCATGAGCAGACTGAGGGCAGCCTGAGAACCGCGTGAACAGTCTGGGAGACGCCATCTCCAAGTGGAAATAACAAACGCTCTTTAAAATTTAAATAAATGTTTTCATAAAAGCTGTGCTATATAGTAGCAGCATCCTGTGATCAAAGTAAATAATACAATTTTCACATTCTGTTTTTCTATAGGTAAGGAAGCCACCAATACAGAAATCCTAGAAAAAAAATAAACTTTTAGTTGATCGTTTTCCCAAAGGTACCTTTATTCTCCTCTGGAGCCTATACCTGGGATGGGATGAGGGCACTATCATTCTGGATGAGCTACAGATGTGCAGCATAAGATGTGTAAGATGTGTAAGCCTGGAGAAGTGTGTACTGTTCCCTTTGTCATATCCAAGAACCAGTTGCTGGTGTGTGATGGAGTGAGGTGCTTCACACCCATCAACCCTTTAAGAGTTAGAGAATGTCGTATGGATGACATAGTGGAACATCACTGGAAGAAAAAGACAGACTACCACATCCTGAGCCCTCAGATGTGGTCTCTAGGTGAAGAAACCATTCTCAGAGTGGCTAGACTAGCGTGTGCACACACACACACACACACACATACACACACACACACACACACTATCCCAAGGTGAGAGGAGATCAGGGCCTTCCAAGTCATTGCCTGTGTTTGGGGTGGGCTGGGTCTGGCTTTGGCTGGCAGCTGCTAAGTCTAACTAGGCCTGAACCTGATTAACTGGGCTGGTGGCCAGGTTCAGGAGTCTGGCCAGTTCACCACTTAGCTATCCCCAGAGTCCCTCCTGGTTCTGAGTCTGGAAGCCTTTCAACTCTTGGCATTGTGCCCTTTGTTCGTGCAAAGCAGTCTGCATGAGTGTCGGCAAACATACTGGTCACCTTGCATTTTGTACTCCAGTGACCCAGGTTTCCTACCATCTCCTGTCCTGTCTGACTTATCTGTGCATGCACACTGCTTCCCTTGCCAAGTTCCCTGCCCCCACCCCCACCCCCCATTCCCCGCCTGTTGAATGTTTCAGCTGGACTCAGGCATCCACAGTTCTTCCGAGTGACTGTTTGCCAAGTGCAGTTTAGGCCAGGTCTCTCTCCTCTCATACCCACATTACATTAGGTTTCAAGGTCACTGGAATGGCCTCTTATGGGACAGAAATAAACACCTGTATAGAGAGAATGTGAATAAACGAGTAAACAGTAGACACGAAGTGAGAGGGTTCAAGACTGTTGCCACAAACTTGCATTGGCTTCCTTCCATTTAAAAAAAATCTTGATGTGTGTGGGGTGTGTGTGTGCATGTATGCATGTGTGCATGAATGTATGTGTGCATATGTGTATGTGTGCATGTGTGTATGTGTACATGTGTATATGTGTGCATGTGTGTATGTGTGCATGTGTGTATATGTGCATGTGTGTATGTGTGCATGTGTATATGTGTACATGTGTGTATGTGTGCATGTGTGTATGTGTACATGTGTGTATGTGTGTATGTGTGCATGTGTGTATATGAGCATGTGTGTATGTGTGCATGTGTATATGTACATATTGTGTATGTGTGCATGGGGAAACCAGAGGGTAACTTCAACTGTTGGTCCTCGTCTCCGACCTTGTTTTTGACCTGGGACCTGGTGTTTGCTGATGTTCATACCTAAGACTACCCGGCTTCCCTTCTAGGGATTCTCTCATGTCTCCGCCTCCCATCTCTCAGGAGGAACTCTGGTGTTGTGGAAGTACCATGGCTCAGCTGACTGTGTGTGAATTCTGAAGTCCTGCTGCTTCACACATTGAGCCATCTCCTCAGCCCTCTTCCCATTTTTAATTGGCTGTAAGTCATATAGTTTATAGATCCATTAACCTAATTTAAATAGATGAATTAAAGCTACCGACAAGCCTACACAGTTGGCTTCTAATGCCTGGATTCTAAGCACCCAGGAAGCCAGTGGGAGGGGGGATAGGCAAATTGAGCATCGCAAGACCGGGACTCAGAGTTAATAGATGCAGAACCAAGTGATTCCTTTACTTTCTACTGAATTACCCTACTGATTACAGAGCTATGGGCTGAGCTCTTTCAAAGCCAGTTTGCAGCATGGTTCTTCCTTAGTTTCTCCCTGAATACTCGGCCACTGGACTGTAGTTGTCAAAATATAAACAGTTGTATTTTAATAAACATTTAATAAGCAAAACGGGTATAATCACTATTAAAATATAAAGACACATCAACTATTTGTTATCATAAACAATTCCCATATGGAGAAGAATCTGTAGCCTGGTATTTTAATAACCATCCTCCTAGCACAAAACAGCAGGCGTATTTAACAATGACTGTTATATGGTAAAGAGTGGAAAGAGGAGGGCTTATCTAACATGCCTGTGAATGAATTATATGCCTTCCCTAGAAGGAATTGTGTCCATTTCCTTCCTCTAAAGTCTCTTTCCACTTCAGACCTGGCAAGGGTTAGGAGTGGAGTGGGAGAGGGGCAGATATCAGCTAGAGTTACCATAGACCACAGCATTGCAAAGTAATAAAGAACCATAAATCGCCTGTCCCTTTCTCTCCTTCCTTTTTTCCTTTCTCAAGAAGATCTGTGAGAATTTTGAGACACGTCGACCTCCCAGTAGGACCAGGAGATCTGAACTCTGAATTCCTCACATATAAGTTGGAATAGGCCTAGTTCCCGTGGGCTATAAAAGCATACATATGTTATAGTTGGCATCTCCCTCCCATTCCAGACTCCCTCACAGAATGCGGTCATTCCTTACCTCACACAGTATCCCCCCCCTCCATCACTATCATGGGTGGCTTGGGGCCAGGGATGGGTATAGAGCGTTGAAAACTACTGAGTCGGCTTCTGCCTGTCAGCTGTACCAGATCCCTTGGCTGGATCTCTCCTCCTCCAAGGGAACAGGCTGTTTTACTTCTATTATCTCTCCCAGTATTAGCTGCAGGAATTATTAACAGATTGAAATCTAAATACAACTTTCTTTGATCCTGCAGGAGGAGACCCAATTCTTTATCAACATCTATTCTGATTTTTTGGCCACCCAGAAGTCTGTATTCTTATTCTTCCAGGATTTGGAATTATCTCCCATGTTGTCACTTATTATTCTGGGAAAAAAGAACCCTTCGGATATATATAGGAATGGTATGAGCTATAATATCTATTGGTTTCTTAGGTTTTATTGTATGAGCCCATCATATATTTACAGTAGGCTTAGATGTTGATACACGAGCCTATTTTACATCAGCCACCATAATTATTGCAATTCCCACTGGCGTTAAAGTGTTTAGCTGACTTGCTACCCTACACGGAGGAAATATTAAATGATCTCCAGCTATATTATGAGCCTTAGGCTTCATTTTCTTATTTACAGTCGGTGGACTAACTGGAATTGTTTTATCAAACTCATCACTCGATATTGTTCTTCATGATACATATTATGTAGTTACTCATTTCCATTATGTTTTATCNATAGGAGCAGTATTTGCTATTATAGCCGGATTTGTTCACTGATTCCCACTATTTACACATTAGATGATATGTGAGCTAAAGCCCACTTTGCCATTATATCTGTAGGAGTTAACATAACATTTTTCCCTCAACATTTCTTAGGCCTTTCAGGCATACCACGACGTTATTCAGATTACCCAGATGCCTATACTACGTGAAACACTGTTTCTTCTATAGGATCATTTATTTCACTAACAGCTGTTCTTGTAATCATTTTTATAATCTGAGAAGCCTTTGCTTCTAAACGAGAAGTAGTATCAGTTACCTATTCTTCAACAAACTTAGAATGACTTCATGGCTGCCCACCACCTTATCGCACTTTTGAAGAACCAACCTTNGTTAAAGTTAAATAAGAAAGGAAGGAATCGAACCCTAAGCTATCCTAAAGGGCTTCGGGCTCTCTTAGAGATCTGTTCACATATCATCACACTCCCTGATCACTAGCACTTGGTCATGCTTTGTAGCCAAGTACTAAAACTCTCTTCAAGGATCTGACAGTATAGACGTTCCTACACTCAAAGGCCAGTAGGAAAACAAAAAACAGTGGGGATGGTTTTTAAGATGTCTAACTCCTCACAGTGGAAAAGCAGCTCAAGTCTAACCACACCAGAATGTACCACCTCCTCCTCCTCCTCCTCCTCCTCCTTTTTCCCTCTCCAAAAATGTTAGGAAAGTGATGAAAGGGATATGATTTAGTAAGGCAGTGCATTTCCTGTCTCTCTGACATGGATGGTGAAGGCTGTAGGAGTGGAATTTAACCTGGTTAGGTGAAGACATTTAATTTGGTCCCTATTAGATGTAACACCCATGGTTTATCTTCAAAGCCAACTCCAGCTGCACATGAGTTTAGGATGGAATGTTTTCTTTTCTTTCTTTAAAATTACTTACTGTTATTTTATGCACCTTGGTGCTTGGCCTGCATGTTTGTCTATGTGTGGGTGCTGGATACCTGGGAATTGGAACTACAGGCAGATGCCAGCTGTCATGTGGGTACCAGGAACAGGTCCCAGTCCTCTTACCCACTGAGCCATCTCTCCAGCCCCTGGATGTAATGTTTCCAATGCAGGTAGAATATGTTTCTAGGATGTAGGGAAAGGGACAGGTGAAGGAGATATTGGAACATTTTGGAGAAAGGGGGGAAGATTTGCTTTGCCTCACATAATATTTTCAACGTACACAGATGGAGACGCAGTTCAAAAACATGAGCACAATATCATTTGATACCTAAAAGCAATGGATACTAACTTTGTGATATGACCAAAGGTCTAGTAAAAATTACCCCACAATTTCAGTAAGAGTCCAAATAAAGTCTGTACATGTAAGCTATAGGATCCCTCTAGTTTACTTTCAACTTGCAAGTTCCTAATCCAGAACAAACAGCAAAGACATGTGTGACACTGGGTGACAAGGGAAATCAACACTATTCCTGTGTATGCATGTATAAGGGCGGGTTCGGCCTGGGGTTCCCAGCAAGAGCAATTGGGCCTGAACCTGAGTATCGCCTCCATCCATCAAGGGTGTCTCAAAAAAAAAAAACCTGAAGTAAAAGGAGAGGGCAAACCAAGAGCCTTCTGTCGATGGACTATAACTCCCGCTTATCCACGGGCCATGGGCCTACCCTCTACCTGTTCAAGTCTCCTCTCTCCCCTCAAAAGTGTCACCTCTGATACGCTCTGTACTTCAAAAGCAGCAGCATGACATCCAGGTGAATTGGAGATCGGAGCCTGTGACAGGACTTCCTGGATGGAGCACTCGCTACGTCAGGAAGACTAGACGATGCCTGTGTGGTAAAGCAGCGCCCAAGCATGGAAGCACGATGCTCCTGGGGCTCTCTGTCTAGCACACCTGGCGCTGCCTCAGGAGCCTGTCTTGCTCTGTCCCCACAAGTGTGGGAACATCCCCCATCCTGTCATCTGGGCCCTCTCCAGTAGCTCAGATCTTGAACCCAGAAGATCTAGTTTACACTCATTTAGTGCCTCAGTGCTCACTGGCTGCAAGCCCCAATTCGATTTACTTCTATATCCTCTCCAGACACTCCCCTCACCACACCACCCCTGCATCCATGAAATGGGAGGAGTTAGTCCTGGACCCACTGAGTAAGAGGAAATATGATAGGGAACCTTCTTCAGCTTCTCTGTAATATTAGTTATAAGGACATAGAGGATTAAAGTAATTTACATGCATACATGCATACATATACACATATACATACATATACACATTTATATATATATAAACCCATACCTACATACAGGCATACATACAAACACCCCTACATACAGGCATACATACAAACACACACACATACACAGAATTAGCCATTAATAAGTCTTGTCCCTTTAGATTAAAAAAAAATTCTGGAAAAGCTTGTTAAACTACATGCTTTTTTCAGAGAACTCAGCTAGTTCCTCTTGCCCTGTTTAATCGAGGCTGGGATATGGCAAGTCCTTTCACTCTGGCCTCCTTGTTATTTCAAAGAGAAATGTGGCCTCGAGGAGGAAGGAAGACGGGACAGCATCAGGTCTTCCCGCATCTCTCTGTGTTGTTTTGATGACTCTCTGACCTACTTCTTTCTCTTTTAATGTAATAAATATTCCTACTATCTTCTTAAGAACCGCATGCACGCACGGGTGCGCTTTGAATGTCTTCACACCCCACCTTCAACTAACTCCTTTCAGTTCTAAAATCTCTGTCCAAGTTTTTGTTCTTTTTAAATCTTGAATTTTTTTTGTAATCCATATGATTCCCACGGGTGCTGCCCATATACCCACAGGAGTGGGACAGTCCATGGGAGCATGCCTGTGATGTTTTTTGCAAGTACATTGTTGGCCTTTAAATGATATGTGTGTACACATGAGGACACGCCGTCTAGATGGCAGTGACTGACCTGCACAGTGTGGGTCGGCAGCCAATCTCAAGATTCCACAGAGTCCACTCGTGTGGTGAAACCATGGTTTCCACCCTGGGAAATTACAGTCTAACTGGCATTTGATCTGAGAGGCTCATATTTGAGAGCAGTTAGGAAGTTATGAGCGTCTCTCCTAGAAGAGTCCAAGAAACCTGACCTGTTGTCTAGAGGGGTGGTTGTACTGATTTTTCTACACATACTTCCTACAAGTGGACGGCTAATGTTTCTCCAAATGTTTTGTTCCTTCTCATTCTCCCCTCTCCAGTTTGACATGCGGAATGCAAACTGTTTTCTCGCAGTTTTGGTTTTTTTCCTCAATTATTGTTTTTTTTTTATTACTATTACTCTCTAAATCTGCCTGCCTTGGCTTTGTGCCTTCCATTTAGTAGATATACTGTTCCTGACTGTATGTGGCCTGTGCACCTCGGCTCCCTCCATAAGCTGTTCTCTGTCCTGTCTCATGTCTCATCCCCGACACCAGGCGACAAAAGCCCATAGGCACTTGTGTCTTGAAATCAGTAAGTGGATTTAAAGGAAGAAAATCCAGAATGAGCTGGGATTAGATTGTGTTGTAACTGGTACCACAAAATTCTAGTCAGAACTAGAGAATGCCGCCGGGGCTGGGATATAGCTTGGGTGAAGAAGGACTTGCTTAACGTGCTCAAAGGCCAGCATGGGGGGAGCTGGGTGGGGAGCAACCAAGGGAGTTTGGTCATTTTCTACTGACAGAAACCTACAAGCATATCCCCTTCATGAAATCATTTCTTTAAATCATGAGTTTCTGTCCTTTCTATGATTGCTTCACTGCTTCAGCAAACTGCTGCAAGCAGCCAACTACTAAGGGTAAAAGGTCCAATTTCTTATTTTCTCTCTTTTTTTCTTTTTTTTTTTTTTAAATTAATTTTCTTAAAAAATTAATTGTGGAATATAGACTCGAGAAAACAGGTGGGGTTGTTTGTTTGTTTGTTTTTGTTTTTCTTTTAAAGCTAGCCGTTAAAGTGTCCTAAAATCTTTTGTGTCTGTGACAAGATTATATGTCACGAAACCATCCCGAGGTGATGATTAAATTTTACCTCTTTGGGGAGGTGGGTGGTGGAGGTAGGCGTTGATGTCAACATTGTACCAAAGCAGCAAGACTTGCTCAGGTAGGAGATAGAAGTCTCTCAAATGGTATGGAGACAGGTCTGTCTGACCAAGTCAATTTTGGCCTCACAACGGAGGGGTATATTTTACCTGTTCCTCCAATGAAGCTCTGAAATTAAGAATGCAAACTGGAATCAAAAAGGTGGGGGAAAAAAACACAGACATTTGTAAAAAATAATAAATAAATAAAATTATAAACTCTCTCTGTTGGGAGTTATGGAGGGGAAAAGGGACCAGAGGTCCCTGGGCTTTTTTGCCACACAAGTCTTCAACAGTCAGTTGAGCTGGTTGTCTTGGAGCTAATGCTGCTAAGCTTTGAGCAAGGGAGGCAAAGAAACCTGGAAGCAGCTGGAGTTAAAACGATCCAGTTTGGGCTTTTCTGAGTAAGCGATGCCTCCAGATCTGCACGGCAGCCAGAATTCCAACGCCAGAACTTTGCTCCCAGCGAGGTGATGCCCTACATTTTAGCTCGCCCTCAGGAAAAGCTCCTCAATTTCACAGGTGTTCCCAGTAATGTGACCCGACCGAAAAACTCTGCTTGCTGAGTTAAAATTAAGCTCTGTGGGCTCGTGTTTGGCACGCAGACCGGCAAGGCAGGAAGCCTCCCACACTAGAAAGGAAAGATAAGAGTTATCAAAGCCAGAAGGGTTTTTTTTTTTTTAATTGAAGGGCATTTCAAAGCAAAGTATAGACATATATGGCATGTTTGTAGATCCTCTGTGTATGTACATAAACATGTGTGTTCACACATCAAAACTTGTTTCTTTCCTAAATAACAAAACCTACAAAGTGAAAGCAATTGAAAAAAAGAGAAGTACTTCCAATTTGCAGAGCAGCCAAAGGATTATTTATTACCCTCTAGACATCAAGAGCTAAGACAGGATGCAAGAGGTTCCACTGAAGGATCTCTGGTGCTGAGAACACAAACGGCTAACCATCAAATCATTCCTAACGTCCACAGTGATCAGAGAAATGCAAATCAGAAATGCGATTTTTTTTTTTCCTCCTTCACTGGTGTGACAAAGATCCTTCACTGGGCTCAACTTCCACTTAGGCCTTCTCCTGACCCACCAGCCGTCAATCAACTTGAACACTGACAGCAAAGCAGGGGTGCCTTATTTGGAACCCGAGAAGTACAGTTCGGGACCCGCGGATGAGCCAGCTCAGGATGAGCACCCGGAAGACACTCTGATTGGTTCTGATTGGGCTTTACAAGAGGAGGAGAAGCTGAGAACCAAGGAAGTTTCTCCAGTTGTGCAACAAGAAAAATGAGAGAGGCAGACAGGAGGAGTTGTCCTAGCCTGAAGCTGTGCATCAGTGGGTCTCACACACACACACACACACACACACACACACACACACACACCCCGGGTGTAAAGTCACTTGGTGGTGGCAGTTTGCTGGGCTGCAATCTCCAATTAAAAAAAAAATGACCATGTGTTAGCAGGCCTGAGCCAGCTCAAAATTGAACGTTATACTGTGTTGTTTTCTCTTGACAGATGTCTAATGCGCTCTCCTCAAACAGAGTTGGGGTGAAGAACCCTGCTAAGTCATTTAGTAGGAACATCCCACTTTTGTCCATTAGCAGCTGATCAACTGTGGGTTGGCTTAAGCAGCCTCCCTTTTGTATCTGTCCTGTTTCCTACCCTTCCTGTTTCCTCCCAGGGATTTTCTAGCAACCAACACTACCCTGCTTCTTAGCCACAAGTTCTCTTTCTTGCTGTGTTAGAAGGGCCCCCAGAGGCTCCTATGTTTGAATGCTTGGTCTCTAGTTGGTGGAACTGTTTAGGAAGGATTAGGAGGTGTGTCCTTGTTGAGAGAGGTGCGGCATGAGGCAGGGTAAGGGGAGGGTGCTTTAAGTCTTCCAAAAACTCCCACCATCCCCAGCACATTCTTTGCCTCCTGCTGTGGTTCAAGATATGAGCTCTCTGTTACTGTTCCAACCACCTGTGGCCCGCTCCCTCCACTCCACCAATATGAGCTCTAATTCTTTGCAACTATGAGCCCCAAATAAACACATTGCATATGGGACAGTACCTGAGGGAGAAGATGCTCTCTTAATGTGAGTGGTAGCATCCTACAGGGAGAGAAGGTTAGATAACAAGGGGAGGAGAAGAAGCCAGCCAGCACAAATATGTTCCGCCCTCTCTGCTTCCTGGATGCTGGAAGGTGAACAGCCTCACTCGGGAGCATCCTTCAACAAGAACTTTGCCCTCACCACCAGAAGGAAACATGGAACTGGCCAACCATGGATGGAAACCCCTGAAATCCTTAAGTTGATTCTCTCATGTGTAAGTCATGGGGACATCAAAAGAACTAGCAATGCAATTGTAATTCTAAAAGTTTAGGATAGCACTGAATACTTAACAGGGATGTGCTTATAGAGAGCACACAGTTAGGACATCACACTGTCTGCCACCTCCAAGAGTGAACAATCATCTATTAGTCAAGAAATTTCTGAATAAAAAGTATAGTTTCCAAGGAGTATATATATATATATATATCCCCAAATTTTGAGGGGAAAAAGACATTTCTTCATATTTATGTGTTATGCCAAGCCCGAGTTGCGTTATCTAGGAATGAGATTGGGGAATGCAAGAATTACATATTTTATCTGAGGCACATCTGTACTTGCTTCTTTTTACTTTAAGAGTGTATCGAAAGGGAGGACAAACATAAAGGTGTCAGGAGAAGTGGAGGACAGCTAGCTGTTCGTGTCACTTAGGAAAAGAAATGTTGCTTGTGAGAGAACATTTAAATGAGTTAGCTGCTTTAACATGTTATCTTGAGTGCTTTGGATTAGCTTCCTAATTGCCGCCTATTAGTTAGCGTAAGGTGGGCCACCCTACATACTGGAGGTGGATTTGCTCTTATGCTGGTGTGGAACCTGAGAGAAAAAGTCAAACTTGGCTTTTCATCCCAGAACAGGGCATCTCTGCTAAGTTTCCTGTCTCATTCCAGGAGAGCAATAGTCTCAGGACCCTGCTGTAACTTTTTACCTCATTCGCTACTCTCTACTCAGCACCCAGGTGTCTGCCCTTGTCTCTGGGCATGCTCCCTGTTCCTCCCTCTTGCAGGAAAGTTTTCCCCCTGGCTAGACCCTGGGCTCCCTGCTCAGGACTTCAGCTCTCAGTTTCTCAGCAGGGTCTGGACTCATCATCATCTGTAATGTTGCAATCTCTTCATCTTCACCTCAGTACACTATCCCTCTCCTCAGAACTCCTGATTTCACAATTTAATATTCTTAATTGCCTCTCTTCCCTGACAATGACCAAACTCTAGCTAAACTTCTCTGAGGCTAAGGAGTGGTCGTCCCACTGAATGCCATCAAGTCTTGAGCTGGGTCCAATTCTTGTTGAGATGGATCTGATCAAATGAGGCTAGAGGAATGGCATTTCACTGCCTAAACAGGTCCTTGAAATCAGATCACCATCTGGGAGGATGTGGTCCCTAGAGAGGGAGGTTCCAAGTCAGCCTTCCTTCTACAGGGCTCCATTTGGAGAAGGGCAAGCCTTGATCCTTGTGATGTTCCTAGAATAAGATGCCTTGAGAGCTACTCTGAATGGAAATAGCATCTAAATGTCGCCATGGTAGCAGGTACCAAACAGGCTAGGATGGAGTTGTTAGGAAGGACATTATATCCTTCAGAGAGAGAAACCATTGTCCTTTGTGTCAGATCTTCTTCTGGGATATTTCTAATCCCCAAAGCATCAAATCTGATCCTTATGATCCACCATCCAGAGGGTGGTTCCGTTCTACGAAGGGTGATTTCTATCACCCTTCCTAGTCTTACCCTGTTGTCATAAGGTACCTCCATTTCTGTTTGTATTCTCAAACCTCCATCTGGCCCCACTGTGTGAAGAAACACCCACTGTGCCATAACCAAATGTACCGTAACAGTTTTCTTATTCTACTCCTTTTCTACTCTGTGACCTTAACAGATGTGGTGGTTTGAATATGTTTGACCCACAGGGAGTGGTACTGGTAGCCAGGTGTGGCCTTGTTGGAGGAAGTGCATCACTGCGGGAGTGGGCTTTGGAGGTCTCTCCTATGCTCAGGCTTTACCCATTGTGGAAGAGAGCCTCCTCCTAGCCTGAGGATGCCAGTCTTCTCCTGGTTGCCTTCAGATCAAGGTGTAGAACTTAGTTCCTCCAGCGGAAGGTATGGCCCAGATTAAAGCTATGTGCCACCACCCTGGGCCTAAGCTGTTCTTTACTTGGAACTTGCTCTGTCCCAGGCTGGCCTTGAACTTAGAGATCTGCTTGTCTCTGTCCCCTGGGATTGAAGGAGTGTACCACCATGCCTGAGTCTATGCTTTTCATTACAGATTTTAATCAAGTTGAAAACCTAGAATGGCCATCACAACAAACATCTGGCTTTCCTCAGTGACAGTTCTGCTTCCTAGAAGCCAGTAATTCCTCCCTTTCCCCGTCCTTGAACATGAAACAGGAAAGGTTTTTCATGCTCCTTCAACTCTCACACCCCCCTTCAAGAACTGTCCTCTATAGAACCACATGGACACATCACCTCTTGTGTCCCACATCCCAGCGTATGTTGAGACAAGAGAGCGGTTAGTTGGCTCTGCTGCTTTTAGAACTGGAATCCAGTGAGTCTCGCTGCTAGTTTGAAGACAGGTTAATTTAGGAGCTTTGATAGTAAAGTGTATTCAAAGGCAGAGAAATCTAGGACGGATGGAGGTAGATGAATAGATAATACAGAATAGTGTTATAGAATAAACGTCGGTATCCACTTACAATGCAAATGTTGGGACTCTTCTCTCTAATATAATGGCATCAGGAGGTGAGGTATTTGAGAGGGAACTGGGATTAGAGGAAGTGTGGTAATGAATGGAAGTAACTTCCATAGAGGAAATCTTATTTACTCTCTCTACCATGCGACAACACAGTAAGAAGGTAGGCATCGATGAATCAAGAAACATCCCCTTACACAATGGCATTTTCAAAGTGCTATGATACGGTGCCATTGTCTTCACTTTGGGGTGGTGTCCATGAGTGGATTCTATGATGGGTGACAGATATGTACTCAGATACACATGAACAAAAGGTGTGCACTTTGAAGTCAGGAAGTTGTGAGTTTGGGTACAGTACTTCCCTGCCACCCAAAGGACTTGCCTGGGCATCCTGAATTCACTTTTTGCTTGTTTGCTTGCTTGTTTTGAAACATGGTTTCTCTGTGTAGCCCTGACTGTCCTGGAACTCACTCTGTAGACCAGACTGGCCTTGAACTTACAGAGATCTGCCACTTCCTCTGCCTCTGTCTCTGCCTCTGCCCCTGCCCCTGCCCCTGCCCCTGCCCCTGCCCCTGCCCCTGTCTCTGCCCCTGCCTCTGCCTCTGCCTCCTGGAGGCTGAAATTAAAGGCATGGACCACTATTGCCCAGATCCAGATTCAATTTTTAAAAACTAGGTTCCTTATGTTGAAAGGAGTCGAAGGTAAAGCCTGGTGGTGTGTGCAGCCAGCTCAGGACTGCATTAGTCACAGTTTGTTCTGCCCCTCCTTCGCCACACTCTTGGATCTGGTACTAGCAGAGCATTCCCATGAGCCTGCAGAGTCCCCGGGTTTGGGATTGCATCTGTCCTGGCCTCAGGTGGGACAGAGAGTCATTACTTCCTCTCCACAAACTGTCTCCTGTGGCTGTGGCTCCGTGAGCCTTGTGCAATAGGCCCCTTCCCTGGGAGCTCTAGTGAGTTCATGTGCAGCTCATGGAAAAACCATACAAACAACTACTTGATCATATTTTCAGTTTAGAACATTTGGGAATCAAGGTTTTACCTGTTTTTGTACACATATGATAAAGACTTTGGCTTAGTTGTTGGCAAATAGCTTGCTATCAAAGGAACTGACGTCCAAGTCACACCCAGTCTGCTGGGATAATGATCTTGGACTTCCTGTGAGAAGTAAATCTGTGCTGTTTTAATAGCCTATGGCATTTTTATTACAGCAGTTCATATGCACTAGATAGATAGATAGATAGATAGATAGATAGATAGATAGATAGATAGATAGATCTCCAGAAATACAAGGCAATAGGGAAAGAGAGTACCCTCCATTTCAACTCCGTCCTTTAGGCCTTAAACTAACCCACACCCCTGGATTGGACCTGCTCTCCCACTGAGTAGCTGTCCAAATAACTCTTATTACCATGAAAACTCCTGCAAGGAAGGACATAGGAAGCTATTCTCACCGTATGGCTATAAACCTTGCCCGTTTTGCAGTGCCTCAACTCTTACTTGCTGGTAGTAATCTGGGACTTGCAAAGTGAGTTCTGAAAAGCCATACTGAATTATAGCCTCCATTAGGGAACAAAAACAGCCATCACAGGGCTGGGGTGATAGTTCAGTTGATACTTGCAATTGTGTCTGGCTTAAAAGCACAGGACCTGAGTTCTATATTCAGAACTCACATTACAAAAAAAAAAAAAGGAAAAGATTTATTTGGGGCTGACTTATAGCTCAGAGGTTGAGTCCACTGTTATCATGGTGTGAAACATGGTGGCATAGAAGTAGGTATGGTGCTGGAGAAGGTGCTGAGAGTTCTAAATCCAGACTGACAGACAGCAGGAAGTGAATTGACCCACTAGGCCTGGTTTACGACACTTCCAAGACCTCAAAGCCCGCCCCCTCATGATGCACTTCCTCCAACAAAGGCACACCTACTCTAATGACGCCACACCTCCTAATAGTGCCACTTCCTATGGACCTATGGGGGCATGGCATGCCATTGTAATCTCAGCATTACTGAGGTAGGTAGAGATGGATGGATCTCTGAGGCTCATTGGCCAGCCAGTCTGGCTTAATGGAAGAGGTCCAAGCCAAGGAGAGGCTGTCTCAAAAATAAGATGGAAGGGGTCATTGAGATGGCTCAGAAGGTAAAAGTACTCGCTGCCAAAATGGATGTGTTGAGTTCAGTTCCAAAGACCTACACTGTTGAAGAAGAGAACCAATCCCTCAAAGTTGTCCTGTGACCTCTACACAGGTACCGTGACCTGTACACGCACACACACGCACACACACCACACACACACACACACACACACACACACACACACTATACTTAAAGAAAATTTAAAACAATATTTAAAAATAATAAGGTAGCTCGACTGATGACATTCACATGTACATACACACATGCATACACAGACAGAAAGACAGACAGACAGACACACACACACACACAAGTGAGAGGTCACAATTAATCATACATTTTCTTAAGCAAAGCACCACGCTGGGAGGTGTTGGAAGTCAAAGTCTGTTGTGACCAGTAAGATTCTGACTGGAAGAAGCACGCCCTCCTCTGATATACCAACTGCTTATTAAATCTGGATGAATTCTCTGTCACCATCGCCATGCCTTTCTGTCCACCAAGGTTTCTGGAGTAGAAATCTACGGTGTCTGGTAGGTTGTGGAAGAAGAGCTCATAATACTTTAAGTATTGATGTTTAGGCTGCTTCAAGGGAAGTTACACACTTGAAGAAGACAAGTCAACAATTCAGGTAGTTAAGACTGTGAACACTGGGGAAAATCAGGGACATTCACTTGGCTCACAACCATAAATGGCAGATCACATATAAGTGTGTGTGTGTGTGTGTGTGTGTGTGTGTGTGTGTATGAGAGACAGACAGACAGACACACTTATACTTCAGATATAAGGGCTGCTGATCCAAAGTAAAGTCCTACCTGTGCCTTTGACATTCTTGAATCACAGTCCAGAGACCTAAAAGGACACATTGATCTCAAAAATAAGATAGACAGAGTCACTAAGATGACGGTTCTCATAAGATGCAATTTTCATACATCTTAAGCGTCTTCCTGTTAGGAGACATAAGTTATTTTCTTTTGTTATTTTTTTTTTCTCTCCAAGACCTCACAGAGGCACTGAAAAATTTGCAAGGTAAGGTTCATAAATGTCAAGAGTTAGCTGGTTGGTCACAAAGTAAGTTAAGACACTTTTCTAAGGTAAGTCAGTCCAGCCTACTGCTTTGTGCAGACTTCAGCAACTGTGATCAAAGGCGATGACTCACACACCCAGGCTGCCTCTCAGTTTTGTGCTGTTTTCTTCTCTCCTGAGTTTCATTGTATCTAAAAGTACACTTGAACTTTGAGATGCCCTGTGGTCCTGACACACGAGTTGTGCTCATAACTCCAAGCCTGGGTAGTTTTCAGTGGAAAGGGTGACTCTAATTAGTGATTTCTGGAGGGTACTACTGGCTTGAAATGTTGCTAAAACTTGACCTGTTAGATGTGCCTTAGAATGGACAGCCAGTTGGCTAAGGACTTGAAAGAATTTTTTTTTTTTTTGGCAGAAAAACTTCTGATTGGTGTGTGTGTGTGTGTGTGTGTGACAGAGAGAGAGAGAGAGAGAGAGAGA
>NC_034610.1:37515880-37520698 GCF_900095145.1 Mus pahari
GAGAGAGAGAGAGAGAGAGAGAGAGAGAGAGAGAGAGAGAGAGAGAATTCATGTGTAGGTGGGTGTATACATGTGTGAGTGTGTGTGCGTGTGTGTGAGTATGTATTCCTGTGTGCATGTGTGTATTCACATGTGTGTTCATGTGTGTAGACATGAGTGTACATGTGCTGTTGTGCACATGGGAGATCAGAGAGCGGTCTCGGTGGCTGGTGCTCTCCTCCTCCTGTGTTTGTGAGAGTTTTCCTGAATTCCACTGCACACGCCAGGCTAGCTGACCTGCACACTTGTGGCCTTTCTTCTGTTTCCACCGCTCAACTCTCAGTAGGACACGAGATCACGCAGGCTCTCATGATGTGTCCAGTTTTACACTAGTTCCGGGGATTTAAACCTGGGTCTTCACACTTTTGAGCCATGAAGTTAGTCCAGAAGAGATGTTCATCCTGATGCTCTCCCTCACAAGGGTGTATTTGAGTTTTAAAATATGATGCAGTTTTCTCCTTTTTGGTGGAAGTGGTAGGGGTTCCCTGGGCTCTTTCTACGAGGGAACGGCAGGTACTCCAGCACACTGGGACCTAGGGTGTGTACTCTGAAGTCAGGAAAGATGTGGGTCTGGGTCCAGGATTTCCCTGACACCCAAGGGATGTCCTCCTCCGCCTTTTAAAAACCAGGTTCCCTATCTCGAAAGGGAAGTTTGCTGTGAAGGTAAAGCCTGGTGGTGTGTGCAGCCAGCTTAGGACTGTATCAGTCACAGTTTGCTGCCTTCTCTGACCCTCCTCCGCCACACTCTTGGATCTGGTACTAGCCGAGCATTCCCATGAGCCTGCAGAGTCCCCAGGTTTGGGATTGCATCTGTCCTGGCCTCAGGTGGGACAGAGTCATTACTTCCTCTCCACAAACTGTCTCCTGTGGCTGTGGCTCCGTGAGCCTTGTGCAATAGGCCCCTTCCCTGGAAGCTCTAGGAAGTTCATGTGCAGCTCTTGGAAAAGCAATGAGCTCCTCTGCTTGGTTCTTTTTCACGTTAGAACATCTGGGAATCAAAACGATATAGTGCACATGTGCATGCGCGCGTGCGCACACACACACACACACACACACACACACACACTTTAGGCTACCTTTTGACAGATGTTTAATGCTAAAATATCTGACCTAGTTAAGCCATTCATCAGTTCCATAAATATCAAGCAGGCACTTGTATGTACTGTATATATCAGGCCCTTATACCTAGGCACCGACAATGCAAAAACAAGGAAAGCTGACTTCTGTTTGTGATGGTCTCACAGTGTATGCAAGGTGAGAGACTCACACTACTGTACCTTAACCAACCTTTCAATAGAAGGATGCCAAATGACACACTTTACCCAGAGCCTTAAAGTTCGAGATCTCTCTTCTCACCTTTCACCCCCACAATCATCCAGTAAGCAAGGTGCTACGCTTACTAATCATTTCCAAGTCAGCTCTGAGGAAGTCAAGTACAGGGAGGGAAGGAACATGACCAAGATCACAGAGATGATAACCACGATCTTATGTCTGTCTCCTGTGCCTGTGTTCTGCCACTGTCGTCGGGGCCTCTAGTTGAACATGTAGAGACACATTCAGAATGTATTTCCATCAGACTCACAAATACCACTAGCAGCGTGTTCCTGTAACCAGTCAGACGCTGCCATCTCCAAGTCTACCCTGGCTTTCCTGCTACATCTTTCTTTCCATCAAGCAAAGCCAAGCAGCCTCTGGTCATCTCTGGTCATGCCAGTTGTTTCGGGCTTTAATGTGCTGATTCTTTTCCCAAACACTCCCTTCCTCCATGTGTCTATTTTCATGTTTGAGTCCCACTTTCTGCAGAGAGTGGTGGGTGTGGGGAAATGGAGAGCACGGTTCTACAGTTTCTGGGAGATCCTTCCTGGGGACCTTTCCCAGGCTATTTTCACAACTGCCACGGAGCCTGATCACAGCTTGTATTTTCCTATTGTGCCATGTCTGCACCCCCCCCCACTTGATCATGGGTCCCCGAGGGATGCCTCTGCCACCTCTGTCTTTGGTCCACTAGCTTTGACCTAATTGAATAAATACGTGAAGTATCAAGGTATGCTCCCATGCCTAAAGTGCCTCTTGCAGCACATACAACTCAGAATAAATGCCCAGCTTCACACCAGTCTCTGGGCCACAATAGAGGAGCAGTGAGCTAGACTCCACCTGTAGCAGGCACCTGCTTTATAAATGACTATCACCACATGGTAACATACCACCCACACTGCATGACACATGGCTTTGATCCGTGGAGAAACGCTGTCTCTGGCTGCTGCTGCCCTCTCTGAAGAGCTTTTGTGCTTTTAGCTTTGCATCCAAGATTATAGAATCATATTCGCTTGCTCGTTCGAATATGCCCTGTGTCTGGAACTGTGCCTGGCACATAGTGACATCAAGAAGTGCCATGTGAATAAAAGAACGAACAAATGGGTAGACAGCATTCATGCTCAGTCCAGTTAAGTGGACACATTGCCACTGTGGGTCCTGGAACCTCTGAAACCAGCTTGGGTTTGGATGGGCTCACAAGGGAAGCCAATCCTCAGGGTTCCCCCTGACCTATTATTTACAGCCTGCTATATGAGGATGCTTCACACAGTAGGTTCTTGCTTAAGAATTTGAACAAAGAACCCTTCCCCAGGCAACCACAGACTCGACCATTCACAAAAGGAAGGGTCTGGGTGTCCCCAGGGGTGGGTCTTGTGTCCACGATGGGTGTTACAACTAACTGAGGGGAATTCAAGTGAGGGCAGGAAAGGCCCCAAACTAGAGAGGAAGAAAGCCTGCCACCGGAAAGTCAGGCAGAAGCTGTGGACCTGCTGAAGTCAGGCCAGCCTTAAGAAAGTGACAGAGAAAGAGGAACCAGTTGCCTAAATTCTTGACAACTCTTTTGTTTTGGGCATCCTGACCAAGGAGAGACTCCTTCGTTCACAAATGAATCAGGTTTTAAAACCGTGCCAAGATGGAAGACACCCCTTTTGTCTGGGCAAGAGTTTTCTGGCCTAGATCTGAAGAAAAAGGCATCCTCTTTTCCTCCTGGTGTAGGGGATGGAATAGGTACACATGTCTACACCAGGTGCCCAGACTGGCAAGAGCAAAACCTGAGCTGGTTTAGAATGTTTTAGTACCTGTTGCCCCTGGCCTCCTTTTATGCTGTCCAGATTGGCTTACGTTCGACAGCCAAGTAGCCTTGCTATGTGACCAGGAAAACACTGAACGTAGGCTTCACACCAGATGGCCACTGCTAGGCAAAAAATCTAACAAACACAAAGCCCTCCACTCTGAATTACCCAAATGCAAAGTCAGCAGATGCCCGTGGTTGCTGGCCAAGGGCATCGCCAGCCCAGAGACCATCATCTTGCATTGGATAAGAGCCAACCATGGATCCCCAAAACACTGTCCGTCCCTCTCACGGCTGAACCAGCACTTGCGGGAAACGGACGACAGGAATCCACCCAGGACAGCGTCCTGGAAGCCTCTCCTTTCTGAACAGTCCTGGGAGAAAAGCTCAGGAGAAACAGCCCACGCCAGTAAATCTCTGAGGGGGGAAGGAGACCAGCAAGACTGGAGTCAAAGCTTAGAGAAACTCTGAGTGTACACCATGAGGACTTCACCCCAAGATTCCCCTTTTGACAATTGTTTTTATTTACAAGAGCATTAAAATTTTAGAAGTCCCAAGCTTTGGTTAACTTCAAAGACCTGAGAGTTTAAAAAAAAAAAAAAAAAAAAAAAAAAAACAAAAAGAAAAACAAAACAGACAAAACTCATTCTGAACTCTTATGATTCAAAAGCAAGCCTAGTTTGACTTTCAAAGTCTAGTTACTCAAAAAATATTTGGGCCTTTGCCCATTTTGTATGGATTGTAAATTAAGAAGCGATAGTTTTTTTGCTGACAAGCTGCATGTATTTTTGTGTGGAAAAATTAGCTCCTGAATCCAAAAGTAAATAAAAGCCCTTAAACTCTGAGATATTTTCATTTAGAAAAGTTGGCGAAAACCCAGGACAACCAGAGAAGCAGGGGCTCTGTGGCTGTCTCCAAACACTGCTGGTCCTGAGAAGGCCTTTAAGAATGATTGGCACTGATGGCTCAAAATGCAGCCGTTAGCAATTGCGGGGGGGGGGCTGAATTTCAAGGGTGGATAGGAAGCTAGGGCAGAAGGTGGGATGATGGCTGAAGACAAGAGAGCGTGGTCCTTTGTCTTGGAGCGGTTATTGTCTGATAATCCAAGAAGGGAATCCTTTGCATTTATTTTCCTCTCCTCTATGGCTTTGCCAAAGATGATTTCCCTTCTTGCTTGATGCTCATCCAGCATCAAGGGCTAACATCAGGGAATTAACTCATTATCTGAAGTGATCCCACAGGAAGAACTCTTTGACAACTAGCAGAATCAAGACAGGAAGCAAGGGAAGATGCTCGGGAGGGTGTGCCAGAGGGAGAGAAGGGAGCATGTGCTACAAGCCTCCTTTTCCTTAGGCCAACTCTGGTTGCAGTGTTCCAATATTGCACGACAAAAGGAAAGGCAAGTTTCCAGTTTGGCTAAACCTTCCAGTTACCTGATGCCCAGGCTGTACCTGGTGCTAGTCAAGAGCAAAATCCCTGAGATGGACCCATCCAGAAGCAGTTTGCTGGTTGTTCAGTTTCCCCAAAGTGATCCTATGTATAGCTAAGATTGAACCTTGGTGTCTGAAATAAAGACTTTTTAGACTATAAATTTGAAAGAAGAAGAATACGAAGATGAAGACGAAGGAGGAGGAGGAGGAGGAGGAAGAGGAGGAGGAAGAGGAGGAGGAGGA
>NC_034610.1:37520764-37526159 GCF_900095145.1 Mus pahari
AAGAAGAAGAAGAAGAAGAAGAAGAAAGTGGAAGATGAAGAAAGAAGAGGAAGAAGAAAAGAGAGCCTGGGCAATCTTTCAGTCTTTTGGCATGTAGACTCAAATCAAGTAGGTGTGCCTGGGAGGGAGTGAGATTAGAAGAAGCCGGTACTGCTGGTCCAGAGACTGATTCTGGAAGTCATAGAAGCCAGCTCTAGCATGTCCAGAGTTTCTGGTAACAGCTAGAAAGTTGGGTCTGCTTCAGTGTCAGGCCAAGGACTGTTGTCATAAAGAGATTAACCATTTAATTGTGCTCCTAAGATAACTTGGCAATGCCAGCCTGCTCACGGCCTCTGGCTGTCATGGGAAATGAATTAGGGATGGGTTCATTTGCTGTCCTCCTGATTCAAAGAAAGGTGAGTCCCTGCTTCTATCCAGCCCTCTCTTAGAGACCCAAAGGTCAGCTTTGAAAGTGAGACACAGGAAGTTCACTGGAAGAAGTTCACTGTCCTACCTGAGCACCAACATTCTGAGATGCAGGGACAAGTGACTCGAAAGCTGCCACTTCCTTTTATCCATTATGTGACACAGGGAAATTAGATTCCTTGGAGAGCGGTAACTGCTCCTGTCCCTGGTGCCTGTGCATACATGCACACTTAAAGGCTTCTCATTGCATGCAACTCTAATTCCTAGCCTTACAAATGAAAACCCAAGACAGTTAGACGTGTTTATCTACCGGCACCAGCTAAACTAATACTCACTTCTCTCTTTGGGTCGTTGGAATGGTTAATCCTTTAATCTTTTAAAAAGTCAATCAAGATCACCTATAGCTCCAATTCTGTTTGGCCCCAAAAAGAAGGAAAAAATGCTTTTTCAAACTCAACGCTTTTCACAAAGTAACTCTTTGGGGTGGACATCTCACAACTTGTGCTTAACGATCTGACTTGCCTTTGTCCAAGGTGATCTCCAAAAATCAGATCAGAAACACCGTTGATGCCTCTTGAACACATTGGGTAGCAAAGATCATATCATAACATAACAGAGTTAGGTGGCTGAAGTGGAGACAAGGGACATTGAAACGTGCTCTTTTAAAGCAAGAACTTGGCTTTGGTTGAATGAGTTTCTTTCAAGATTGTGGAAGGGTTTGGAGAGGAAGTTTAGTGGATTGATCAACAAGGCCTCTGACGTCTCCATGCATTCTGAGGTGTACTTGCATGCGCACATACACAAATAAATAAATAAATAAATAAATAAATAAATAAATAAATAAATAAGGAAAATCATCAAGGAAGGCATGACCCCAGACCCCAAAGCATGGGAAAAGACACCACAGAGGAATGTGTGTGTGGGGGTGTAGTTCCCATCAGCAAGCATTTTCATGAAACTGGTCATTCTCATGTCCTGTGTCCTTTTCTAGTTCTCATGCAGCGCTCACATGTTGAAAATTATAAAAAACAAACAAACAAACAAAAAACGCACTTGAAAACTGTTGGACTAAAAGACAAAAGTTCTTCCAGTTCTTGGGATATTTTAAAAAATGACAATCTGCCTAATGTCTCCACTTGATATGCCATACCATCGTTCCACATTGACCACTGAGACAAAGTTAAGCAATTAGTCCTCCGTCACTCACGGCAGCCTGGGTAGCATTGGGCCTCAGTGAAGTTCCTAGTTGATGCCTGTCCTTAGAGGTCACAGGACACAGGCTTCTCTCTACAACAGCAATACTGACCCCAGGCTTTCCAGAGAACAGAACAGCAGATACACACACAGCCAGGCCTAGCTCTCATTAACACCTCTATGGTTTTTCACAATCAGGGAAACTGGATTCCGCCCCCCCCCCCGTCCTGTTCCCAGCAACCCCCCCCCCAACCCGACCCCCTCCAAGAAATCTCTATTTCAGAAGTAGGAGTGAGTAGGGTAACCTTTCAAGCCCTGTGCTAACCCCTGAGGTGAGGGGACCACACCCTTCAGAGGGACCACAGTCCCATAAAAGACCGATTAGCCCAAGAACCAAATTAGCTCGAGAACCAAAGCCAAAACCCGTGTCGCCTGGCGCCGCACAACCAAATGGGAGTCCAGGGGAACCCGCGGAAATCGCGTTGTAGGCACCCGCGCAGAAGAGAGGCGCACCCACTCGGGCGTACCCACCGGTCTCCTGCCGCTCAGCCAAGGGACACCAAGCCTCTGAAGCCCAGCAGGAGGTGGCGATGTGGGGACTACAGCTTTCGCCCTTGCTCTCGTCCCCCGCCCCCCCACCCCCCACGGCTGCTCAGGAACGTCCAGGGAAGATCACCACACCGCGATCCTCACCTGCCCGGGCTAGCCCTCCCTGGGCCACTCCGGGCCATTCAAAGCCACCCTTACCTGAGCCGGAGATGTGGACTCTGAGCGGACGGCCCCGGCTCGAGGCTGACGACAGATCGCTCTGGGAGCGGCCACGGGGACTAGGATCCCCGGGAAGCCAGCGCAGGGCAGGCACCGGTGGCCCGGGAACCTCGGGTTCGGGGTCCAGAGCCTCCGCCGCCACAGCCTCCTGGCAGGCTGGCTGGTCCGGGGACATCCCAGGGCTCCTGTCGGCTTCCGCCATCCGCTCTAGGCGCCAGGAGGGAGCGAGCTCCGGCAGGGTGGAGCCGGCGCAAAGGGCTGCGCTGTCCGCCGCGGCCCCGCGTGGAGCCCCTGGCCGGCTGGCAGGGCGGGGAGGCGGCCACAAGCAGCGGGGCGCAGCGCGGGAGGAGGAAGAGCACAGAAAAGTTTGCACAGGAAGGAGCCGCCTACAGCCGGCTTTCGCTCAGGCGGGCGACAGCCACCGGCCTCCGAGCCTGCCACGCTCGGTACCCTAGAACCTGCCCCGGCTGCTCCGCCCTCCAGGCGCGCCCCCTCTTATTGTAAGACAGAGGTCTGTCGCCTCTGGCCCAAAGCGGCTCACCCAAAGGGTCTCAGAGAAGTGGAGTTTTAGCTGCAGAGCTGGGATGCAAGGTCAGAGTTAACAGTCTCATTTGGACTTGGTCGGCGAGGGGTGGGGACACGCGTGCACACACCTGACTGTCTTGTAATATAATAGGACCCAATGACTGTCATATGTAGTTTACAGGTGCAAAACACCCGAGCCAAAGGGCACTGGGTTTGCAGGTGGATTCCTGGCAGATGTGGAGTCACTTGTGAAGTCTCGTCCTTTGATCCTCCCTGCAAGATCCACCTCTTGCCCTTGTCAAAGCTCATCTCTTGTCTCTCAGAGCCCCACATGCTTGGGCTTCCGTCTGTACTGGGTCAGACTCAAAGGTCGTGGTTTTTCAAAAAGATCCGTCTTTTAAGGGCTGAATTCGTGTCACCGAAGTGAGGTTTGAGTGAATGCTTTCCAAAGGAAGAGCAGCCAGGATGCCTGGCAAAGGGGGCGTTGGTTTTGCTAATTGAAATCTCAGCTTTATCAGTTACACAGTTAGGGCCCCCCGAGAAGAGGCTGCCCCAGAAGTGAAAAGCTGTAAGCTAAGTAGCTGACCATCTCTGCAAGTTCCTGACTTGCCTTGCTGGGCTTCACAAAGGCACCATAGACAGCGGCAGGAAGAGAAGGAGACAGAGAGGGGAAGGGAGAGGACACAGCCATCACAACGCCACGCCCCCTTCCCCCTACACGCTCATCCACACATACCTCAGGTTCGATTTGTATGGAGTATTTCATTTAACAAGAAAATAAGCCCAAACTTCAGGTAAGAGAGAAACAAGAACCAAGAGAGGAAAGCTAGAAAACACAAAGACACCGAAAAGGCCTAGCAACTAGGTCATGGTGTTCACAGTGCAAGCTGTTAAAGGCTTTTTTTTTTCCTCACAGCAGCTCTGTGGGGGTGGGGTGGGGGTGGGGTGCAGTGGGGTGGATATTGTCACCGTCAGCAGAAATCATCTGGACTTGTTTTTAACTCTTTCCTGCTAACAAAGTTTGTGAATGGGCACTACTTCAGACCCAGCTGAGATGGCTAAGCAGGTAAAGGAGCTTGTTGCTATGGAGAGCTTGAGGATCCTGGGTCCATCCCTGTGACCTACAAACTGGAAGAAGAGAACTGACTCCCCCAAGTTGTCCTGCAAATGCATATATTCTCTCTCTCTCTCTCTCTCTCTCTCTCTCTCTCTCTCTCTCTCTCTCTCTCTCTTTCACACACACACACACACAGAGAGACACACACACACGCGCACGCACACACACACTAAATTATGTAAAACAAAAGATAGTACTCTAAAAGTACTCCACTTTCTTGGTTTCTTTGTGGTTTGGCAGAAGAGAGCTCTGTGGTTTCAGAGAGGGCAGTGGTAAGGTAGCAGGGGGCACTTAGAGGTTATACTTAGCCCAAATAATCACCCTTGGATTGTTTCGGATCATAACTAGATTAGTCCATGAGAGTAGACCTTACAGTGTCTACTTACATTACAATGGAAAACTTACATTACAATGGAGCGTGCCACCACATTTGCCAGTTTGTCATCCACTGTGTCCCACACCTGCTCTTGGGATAGTCCATATTCCGATGGTTGTCCTCTCATGTTCTCTCCCAGCTTGCAAGCCAATCTTCGTCCTGAAACACACATTCCAGTTGACTACCCAGGAGAGGTATGGCATCTCTCTTCTGCTGCTTGCTTCATGAATGTGCATGCATCCTTCAGGCTCCGCCTCTCCATCCTTTTGGTCCATCTTCTGTGTTGTCTGTCATAGAGATAAATGGCTCATCAAAAGCTTTAGAACCCAAGAAGACTTCCCTATGTTGGCATCTCTATGTTAGCCACCTGTTTAGCGACTCAGCACTTCAAGTTTTATTTGACAAATGTCTCTGAGTACCTTTTGTGGGACCAGACACTGTGTTAGGATCTCTCCTTCTATACTCTTCCTGCAGTTTACCCACTTCATTCTCACACCATTTCCATACCCCCATTCCTGTGTCCTTATGTTCTCTGTTTTCTGTGTATTCCCTTGTAGCTGTGGTGTGACTTCTGACACCACTACTTCGCAGGGCGGTGTTGGTAGCTATCAATTCAGAGAACCAAGATGCCCATGCATAGGAACTTCCTGCTGTTGCTTGATCTGACTTGAAAGCAATTGAACACTGGCTTCTCTTTCTAGACTCTGTCTCTCTGGTTTCTAGAAGACTCGGCTCCCCTGGTGTGACTCTAGTCCTGTCTCCTTGCCATACTCTTGCTTGGATTGCTTTGAGTTGCCTGGAGTTCCAGAATCTGTCCTTCATATCTTTGCCTTTGACAGACTTTGCCTGGGAAATCCTACCCATGGCTTTGAGCTGTCAGAGATGAGTCCCCAAAGGCCACTTCTGTCCCAGTCTTGGCTCAGGATCCCAACATTTAGTGATCTACGGGCCCTTTCTTCTTTCCTTCCTTCCTTCCTTCCTTCCTTCCTTCCTTCCTTCCTTCCTTCCTT
>NC_034610.1:37526171-37529569 GCF_900095145.1 Mus pahari
ACACACACACACACACACACACACACACATACATGAGTGTAAGTGCCTGTACAGAGCAGAGGTTAATGCTGAGAACCCTGCTAGATCCCTCTTCTGGCTCATTGAATTTGATGCAGAATCTCTCAGTCACCTAGAGCAGTCTGATGTGGCTGGTCTCTAGTCAGCCCACTCTGGGGAAATCCCTGTTTCTGAGTCCAGAACTTTGAACAAGCTGCTAGGCTCACCCAGCTAATTCATTTACATGAGTTTAGGTGATTCGAACTCACATTGCAAGAGTTTTAATCTTTTAACCATCTCCCAACTCCTTCCTCTGAGACAGAATCTCATGTAGTCCACGTTAACCTTTAATTTACTATGTAATCAAAGATGACCTTGAACTTCTGATCCTCTGACCTTTACCACCTGGGAGCTGGGCTTACAATTGTAAGACCCCAAACATTCTCCGTGTGGCACTGGGAATCGAACCAGGACTCTGTAAGATTGGCAAGCATTCGAACAACTGAGCTACACCCTCAGCCCCAAGCTTCCATTCTTGATGTTTCCTCCACACTTCGAGGTCAACAATATACCAGAGCTGAACTCTCTTGAGAAGATGCTTAGCCCGTTCTTGACACTAGGAACCTTTAGACTCACTTCCCTCCTGTGACTTATGCACCACCCCCTCTTTAGTTGCAATCTTCATCCTTTATTTTTCTTTCATGGATTTCTCTGCCTCTACAGGCACTTTCTTCTGCTCTGCTCTCATCACAGGCATAGAATAATCTTCGAACAGAGCTCACGGGGCCTTGCTGCTCCTCAGTGTACAATCTTTCAGGAAGGCCTTGAGTGTAGTCGAGGGATGTGGTATGTGTGAGGTCTTAGCTTAGCATCAAGACCCAATATGAAGCAAAAGAAACAACTGCATCGAAGACAAGTATCCATGACATATGGGTGATGTGTTCTTTTCTTTTTGGCTGTGCTAAGCAAGTGTTCTGGAATCCTGCCCTAAATTCTGTCCTTGAAACAATTATGCTAGAGAGTAGAGAATACACAATCACTGCAAGGAATTCAGCTGTCAAAGTTCAGGACGGTGTTTAGACCCCACTGTAGTTCCCGAATAACATGCACTTTGCTTTGCTTTGTTTTGTTTTCCATTATACCTTCATACTCCCATGTCTTGGCTTTCGGGTGTTATTTCCCAGCCTTCCTAATTATGCCTGACTGGCTATTGCTATCCTCCAACCCTCAGGACATGTGTCCCCACGTGAGCAGCTTTGCTGATTCTCCATAGCCTTCCTGTTATCCTCTGTGCCCCCCTACCCCCACTCCCATCAAGGTTCCACAAACCCATGTGTATTTCTCTCAGTGTCCTTTCACTTGGGATTGCACTTTAACAAGGGCATGAATCTGGCTGCTTTGCTGCCTCTGAGCCTCGCAACTCCAAATGGGCTGATTCTTGCCTTTGTTTCTCTAATGCCTCTCTGGCCTCAATGAATCTAGCAGTGAAGTGTATTGGGGATCTAGACATTAATAAGTAATTACTGATAAATCCATGGTAACTGGCAACACTGAACTGTAGATAGAAGGTGACATATAAACCAGAAGGAGTTGCCTAGACTGTCAGAGGAGGCTGCTTAAAGGATGTGCCTTAGAACAAGGACCTGTAGTTACCCAGATAATTGAAGAACTGGGCTTCTTGGATATTGTAATGCCACAAAAGAATGAAGATACAATGACATCTGTCTTAGGGTTTCATTGTTATGAAAAGATACCATGACCAAAGCAACTCTTTTAAGGACAACATTTAATTGGGGCTGGCTTACAGGTTCAGAGGTTCAGTCCATTACCATCATGGCAGGAAGCACGGCAGCATCCAGGCAGACACAGTGCTGGAGAAGTCCTTGAAAGTTCATCAAAAGGCAGGCAGAAAGAGACTATCTTCTGCAGGCAGCTAGGAGGGGACTCAATTCTGTACTGGGTAGAGCATGGGCATAGACTTCAAAGCCCACCCCGACAGAAACACATTTCCCCCAACAAGGCCACACCTCTAACTAGTGTCACTCCCTCTAGTCCAAGCATATTCAAATACTTGAGTCTGTAGGGGGCCAAATCTATTTCAACCACCACACCATCACATAGAGAAGGCAACCTCTAAGGCTCTTTTGGTCTGAGACGTCATAGCTCTATGAAAATTGATTGAAGGTGAGGCTGAGTTTTGCAGCATTTTCCCATATGGAATTTGCCTGAAAAACCTAAAAAGCTTGGTCCCCATTGATTTCCTTCCCTCCCTTCTATTCTTCTTACTATAAAAACAAACCCATAGAGGCAGGAGTGGTGGCACACACATTCATTGTAGCCCTCGGGGGATGAGAAAGCAGGATTTCCAAAGAGCCAGCCTAGATTGATACACTCTGTCTCAAAAGCAAACAAACTAATAAATAAATAAAAAGATGATAACCTGATCCATCTGTATCTTTTGCTTCGATTTTGACATGTGATGCATATATTTGATTTGTTTCATTGCTTTAAAGACTGAAGAAAATGTCCATCAGCTGCCAAGTCTAAAGACTAACATGAATGCTCAGTCTACCCCTCTAAGACATTAAGGAAACATGATTAATTTTTTTTTAAAATTCATCTAAGTCGCTTTTAGCTCATTTCCACTTTTGAATTTCCCAATGACATTTTCTGGAATCCAGTCCTTTTTGGACCAAACAAGGACTTTCTGAGCTCGTCAGTCTGGAAAAATAGGCCGGCACTTGCATTGTGCAAGTCAACCACAATGGCGCTTCTGATTCTCTCCCCTCTCCCTTACAAGGCAGGTAGTTCTGCAATGGCTCTTGTCACCTACCCTAAGCCCAGCCATAGACACCTTGATGAGACCTCCAAGGTGTCATATACAAAGTTCTGGGCATCTGGGCATCCAGAACTATCTTGTCCATGTCCTGAATCCTTCTACATTGACCGTCTGCTAGAAGGAAAATTCAGTTCCCATTACTACTTGGGAACCAGAGCTGTCTGAAATTTCTGGGTGCTCTTCAGCCCTTCCCTTCAATTCACTAGACATTGTGGCTGGTAGAAAAGCAAAATGGCCCTGCCACATTAGAAAATGCTGGCACAGCTTCTTAGAGACGAAAATGTACTTTTGCCCTGTCCTCGCTCACTCTCTATTTGTTCCACGTGATGAACACCAGGACTGTCTTAGTCACTGCTCTATTGCAGTAGAGAGGCTCTATGACCAAGGCATCCTTTGTAAGAGAAAGCACTTAACTGGGGCTGGGCTTACATCTTCAAATGTTTAGTCCATTGTCATCATGGCAGGGAGCACGACGGCACATAGGTGGACATGGTGCTGGAGAAGTATCTGCAAGTTCTACATCCTGATCTGTAGGAAGAAAGAATGTGTGTGTGTGTGTGTG
>NC_034610.1:37529744-37541043 GCF_900095145.1 Mus pahari
GAAGGGAAGGGAAGGGAAGGGAAGGGAAGGGAAGGGAAGGGAAGGGAAGGGAAGGGAAGGAAGAAGTGAAAAGAAAAGAGAATCTAATCAGGACACATCCTATGATCCAATGACACTACTTTGAGGATGGATCCAAACAAACAAACAAACAAAAAAAAGAGCTTGCATCCATGAAAAACTACAAAAGCAAGTGTTTATGGAGCCACTGTTAATGCTCATCAAAGCAGAAGGCCACTCAGTAGGCACAGCCATACAGGGGATGCTATTCAACAACAGGAAGAGAAGACTTGCTACATCAGGGAAGAGCCTTGCATTCCACTCAGTAGAAGATGCGTGGCTAAGGATATACGGCTTCATATTGTACTATGTAGTTGAATCAACATTTGTAGAAGACAAAAATAAATAAATAAATAAAAGTTAAAAATAGATTAGTAGTTGCCAGTTGCTAGAAAGTAGGGATTAGGATGACCTTTGGGGACAACAGAACTGTTCTGAAATGTGGTTGCCATGGTGATGACTCACCTGTATTTGGAAACTTGCTGTGGGTAAAGTTGTTCCTGGAAAGAAAGTAAAGTGGGCAGGGAATCCCATTCGGTTGCTTTTCTTCCCTCTGGGGACAGTCCAGCCTGCTTTCGTCAATGGTGTGTGTGTGTGTGTGTGTGTGTGTGTGTGTTGTTTTGTTGTTGTTGTTCTATTGTCTTGAGAGTCTGCACTCCCAAGAGAAAGCTTTAGACATACGGAAGTATTCTTGTCTGGCTTGTGGGAAGCAAGTGTGTCTCCCTCTCTAGAACAGGGACAGACCTATCTCCAGCTACATGGGAATTGGAGGGGGAGGGGAGGAAGGATAATGATGAAGCAGGGTGGTTTGGGGTTTATCACTAGGTATTTGGTCTGTTTTCTTTTAAGTTCAAATTTCCCAAGGAAAGGGGAATAGCTGAAATAACCTTCAATCCCCTAGTGAGACCGCACCAGCAGAAAAACAAGCCAGAGTAACTTCTTATTACACCTCTTGCCCTACTGCCTCTCAGTCGCATTCCACCCCAGGATTTGATTGCCAGGTTGAGGTCTACTTTGTGAACTGAGGGTGCTGAAGTAGGGTAAAGAGAAGGCTGAAGAAAGGCAACTTAGGTATTACTATTTGCGGATTGACTGAGTTAAAACAAAAGAAGTTTCCTTCGCTCGTGGTTCAGAGGTCCATGGTCAAGGGGGGTCTGAGATGGCAAGATGGCACCCGATGGTGAGAGCCAGAGAGCCAGGCTGAGTTTGTGGGCCTCTTCTGGTCTCTTTCCTTCTTCTTATAAAGCCATTAAAATCACATCATAGGAGTGCCTCCTGAGTACCCAACCCTAGTGCCTGCCCAGTGGCCCCCATCTGCAAACACTACAGTCAGATGAAATGTCCACCTCCTCCGTTCCTGACAATGGGGATTGGAGTGGAAATATGACGCTCCGGGGGGGGGGGAGCGCACAAATCACATACAAACCATAGCAACAGACAAGCAAGGCAGCTTCCACGTGTTCCTACTCAGAGGCAAATAACCAGGAGGATCTGCCAGGAAACAGAGAGAAGGTGATTGGCTTAGCCAGACTGCTCAGAGAAGGCCTGTCTAAAGACAGAAGCTACGAAGAGACCAGAATCACAAAGCCTCGAACATACCAGGAGCACAGAGGTAAGAGTCCATGCCAGGCTGAAGGAGCAAAAGCTTGCTGTAAGGAGCCAAGGAGGAGAGCCAGTAGGGCTGGGGCGTCATGAGAGAGTCCTGAGCTACGGGTGACAGAGATGTCAGTGAGCATACATCCTCCAGTCTAAGCAGAAGTGGATGGGGGGTTTGAGACAGGAGAGTGACATAGGCCAGGTCACATTTTAAGTAACTACTCTAGTGCTGGCGAGATGACGCATTGATAAAGAGCTCAAGATGCCCTTTCAGAGGTATGATTCACCAGTATTTGGTGGCCTGTATCTCATGTAACTCCACTTCCAGGGGTTCCAACCTTTTCTTCTAGCCTCCAAAGGCATCAGCTATACAAATGGCTTGCAATCAAAACACTCATACATGTAAAAATGTTATATGTGTATATAAAACTTGCTTTAGATTTTTTATTGAATATTTTCTCTATTTACATTTCAAATGTTATCCCTTTTCCCAGTCCCCATCCAATACTCCCTCCCCTTCCCCCTGCTTCTGTGAGGGTGTTCCCACTCCCACCCTCCTGCCCTGGCATTTCCCCTACACTGGGGCAAGGGCCCCTCCTCCCACTGATGCCCAACAAGGGCATCCTCTGCTACATATGTGGTTGGAGACATGGGTCCCTCCATGTGTACTCTTTGGTTGGTGGTTTAGTCCCTGGGAACCCGGGGGGGGGGGTATGGTTGGTTGATATTGTTCTTTCTATGGGGTTGTACACTCCTTCAGCTCTTTCAGTCCTTTCTCTAACTCCCCCAATGGGGACCCATTGCTCAGTCCAGTGGTTAGCTGTGAGCTTCTGCCTCTGTATTTGTCAGGCTCTGGCAGAGCCTCTCAGGAGACAGCTATATCAGGCTCCTGTCAGCAAGCACTTCTTGACATCCACAATAGTGTCTGGGTTTGGTGACTGTATATGGGATGGATTCCCAGGTGTGGCAGTCTCTGGATGGCCTTCCCTTCAGTCTCTGCTTCACCTTTGTCTCCGTATTTGTTCCCATGAGTATTTTCCTTACCTTTCTAAGAAGGACCAAAGCACTCACACTTTGGTCTTCCTTGTTCCTGAACTTCATGTGATCTGTAAATTGTATCTGGGTATTCTGAGCTTTTGGGCCAATATCCACTTGTGATCAGTGAATGCATACCATGTGTGTTCTTTTGTGAGTGGGTTACCTCACTCAGGATGATATTTTCTAGTTCTATCCATTTGCCTAAGAATTTCATGAAGTCATTGTTTTTCATAGCTGAGTAGTACTCCATTGTGTAAATGTACCACATATTCTGTATCCATTCCTCTGTTGAAGGACATTTGGGTTCTTTCCAGCTTCTGGCTGTTATAAATAAGGCTGCTATGAACTTAGTGGAGCATGTGACCTTATTACATGTTGGAACATCTTCTGGGTATATGCCCGGGAGTGGTATGGCTGGGTCTTCAGGTAGTACTATGTCCAATTTTCTGAGGAACTGCCAGACTGATTTCCAGAGTGGTTGTACCAGTTTGCAATCCCACCAGCAATGGAGGAGTATTCCTCTTTCTCCACATTGTCATCAGCATCTGCGGTCACCTGAATTTTTTATCTTAGCTTTTCTGATTGGTGTGAGGTGGAATCTCAGGGTTGTTTTGATCTGCACTTCCCTGATGACTAAGGATGTCGAACATTTCTCTAGGTGCTTCTTGGCCATTCTGTATTCCTCAGCTGAGAATTCTTTGTGCAGCTCTGTGCCCCATTTTTAATAGGGTTATTTTATTCTCTGGAGTCTAACTTCTTGAGTTCTTTGTATGTACTGGATATTAACCCTCTATCAGATATAGGGTGCTCTAGATTCTTAAACATGCAAATGCTAGGTCAGTGAGGTGATTCAGCAGGTAAAGACACTTGTCCCCGCGACCCGATGCCCTGAGTCCAGTCTCCAGACCCCACACAGTAGAAGGAAAGAACTAACTCCCACAAGTTGTGTTCTAACTTCATCCCCATGTGTTCCCCACCTGCAACACACAGAAGTAAATAAACATTAAAAAAAAGAAAAGAAAAACAACAGAAACAAAAGCAAATGCTGATAGGTTGCAGGTAGACAGCAAGAGAAGCAGGTGTCACATGAAGATGTTTTGGCTTGACACTAGATTTTAAATTTTTAAGGGAATAAAAAGGATAGTAACTTGTTTTATTCAGTAACTTCTGAGACAAGACGTAGCTATAATAATGATAATGATAATAACAACATTGCTATAATAATAGTGATGATGATAATGATGATGATGATGATAATAATAATAATAATAATAAATAGCTGTGTGGCATTGGCACATGATTTAACATGAATTATGTGATGTGGTCAAAGCTGTGAGCATCTGCTCATTTGCATGTAGAGCACATTTAATCCTACTAAGGCTGTAAAAGACAGACACCTGATAACACCAGTTTACTGCTTAGGACTTAAGGCACAGAAAGAGGAGGCTGTCCTAAGACACAGAGCTTACAAGCAGCTGCCTCAGGGATCCAGGCTCCAGAGCTCTGCAAGATAAATCCTATCACTTTTCTCATCCAGAAGCTGCAGGGCAGAAGGCCAGGTCTACAGTGTAGCCTATGGCATCCTCAGAGGTCCTAGATACATCGAAGTCTTACTCCATCATAACCACACCAGCAAAACTCCATGTGAATTAGTCTATAATGTGTCTCATTTCCAAAGCATTCAGAAAAAAAAATTAAGCATTCCTTTGGAACATTCATCAATAAGACACCCCAATAAAAAGATGGATTAAAGAGTTAAACACAAAGAAACCATGATGCATAATGCAATCAAATATAGATAGAAAACACTTCCCAGGAAATGAGAATTCACACGAAGGAGTAACAAGTATTTGAATTGCTTCCCTCGATAATCTTTCATTGTTATGAAATTTATTCGGAACAGCAAGGCAAGCAAACTGCATCCCCCAGACTGTATTCAGTTTGCACTCGACCTCACAAAGTATCAGTTTGCACCCTGCTCAATATGAGCTATTACCCACCATGCTTTTCTGGCATGCCATACTTTTTAAAAAATTAAATTGATGAGAAAAAATCTTAAGTTTTCTTGTTAGATTAGCATTTTGTTTTGTTTTGTTTTGTTTTTCCAGATAGGGTTTCTCTGTGTCACCCTGGTTGTCTTGGAACTCACTCTGTTGGCCAGGGTGGTCTCTAACTCAGAGACCCACCTGCTCCTGCCTGGAGTACTGGGATTAAAGGCAAACACACTTAGCTAGATTAGCATTTAAAATAGGGTCTGGTGACTGAATTTTTCCTTATGTGCTTAGTAGCAAATTGTCTCCCACGTGGGCAAACAAGATAGCCACAATCCGTCTCTTTCAGCCCTCAGGGATCTTAGCCTTATTGATTGATTGTATGAGCACTTCAGCAATCAAGAAGACAATAATTATTTCGTATTTGGAGAAAATGCATTTTGCCCTCCACTGTCACCTCTCAGTTTCCATTTTACATTTTTTTGCTGCTGTTGCTCCTGGACTCTTTCAAGAGAGTGATTCATACAAGAAAAACTACAGCTTCCACATCTCTGCCACTCAGCACCTTGCTGACCTCTGTAGCTCTAAGAGTTCCCTTAGAGTTATTGTTATTCTAGGCTCTGCCCAGCCGCCAGGTACATTCCTGGCTTGCTATAAAAGGACCATTTTGTTCTCTCTCTCTCTCTCTCTCTCTCTCTCTCTCTCTCTCTCTCTCTCTCTCTCTCTCCCTCCTCTCTATCTGGCCTTTCTCCCTCTCTGGCCTCTCCCCCCTCCCTCTTTCTGTCTCTCCAAGAGTTCTTGTCTGGCCTCTTCTTTCTCTCTCCTCTCTTTCTCTGTCCCCTCTCTTTCCCTGCCTCTTCTCTCTTCTCATCCACCGCCCCTTCTCGTGTCCCCAAATAAATTTCATTTTATGCTAGACCCGTCATACAGCTGGTACCTCAGTGAGGAGATGCCTTAGTGTGGCCCTCCCACTGTATCACACCACATTTTGGAAAACATATAAGTCATATTATGTTAATTCTGTCAGGTGAGAAGAAGACCACTACCACAATTTTGGAGCCAAATTTGAAGCAAGATTTATTAAATACTAGCCAGGACCAAGGACCCTAGAAGGTCCATACTCGGGATTCCCAGAGAATGGTCACAAATCACATTAGTCCGGTATTTATAAAGGAAAAAACCCACAAGGTTACATACTTTCTGCCTTCATCCAATAAGGAACAAGCATGCATCCCAATATACTTCCTTCCTATGTACCTCCTGCCTACATATAATTAATGATATACAGCCTGCGCAGCTGGTGCAATCAACCTTGCTTACAGAAGGGAAAGCACGAGGTTTGCTATCTTACACAAACAACAAACCTCAGGGTCCCAGGGACTTATCTGTCCCTGGGCAAGTAGGGCTGCTAAGTTAGGGACATTTTTGATTTATAGATCTCTTAAGCACAGTAATTAAAACTTAAAACCTAACTTTAGGCCTCACAAGTACACAACGGTAAGGGTGTTAAGACCCGGTCCATGAATAAAGCTGTGTGAGGAGATTTCTGAGATCTTGTGAGAAGTCTCCAAGTAAACGAGACAAGAATTTTGTAATGGCTCCCTCCATAGCTTGGGTTATTCTTGGTTTGTGTTCTGGTGCTCCTCCTAGGGGTAATAATACTTCAGATTACCAATCATCTTGCCTCCATTGTTATTCAGAATGATGTTTCCAGTCTTAGTTATCCTGGCTGTGTAACCCCATGTGACCTTACCCTCGTGACTGTTTGCAGCCTAAACTTTTGTGACTTTGCCCTGTGACTGTAGACACCTTGAACTCCACTGAACTTTGCTCACATAATCCTGCTTAGCCTCCAGATATAAATTGTCTGATGCCCTGAATAAAGCTGACTGTTGCAAGAGACTTTAGTCTGACTCACTTTTAGGCTCTGCTCTCCCAGGTTCATGCTGCCAAATATAGCGGTAACATTAAGCAATTTTTTTTCTTCCTGATTGTCTTCCTCTTCTTCCTGCTCTTCTTCTTCTTCTTCCTCCTCCTGTTTTTTTTCCCCCCTTGAGATCAGATATTAAACAGCCCAGGCTTGAACTCACTATGCAATCAAGGCTGGCCTTGAACTCTTGGTTTTATTGCTTCTACCTCCTAGTGCTCAGACTACACACAAGGATTATCGTGTCATTTTCCTCCTCCTAATAATAATGAATTTTTTGAGCCAGAGTTTCTAGGGAAAAAATGCTAATAATGAACAGTTTTATCCTTATTATATTGAAATGCCTCTGGAATTTTACTATTAAGTATGCAGATGGCTCTTGGTTTGATATAATTATTGCTGACTACCTTTGGAATAACATGTTCTACTTTTTTTTTTTTTTAGGAGGCATTATGCCAGGACTCTCTTATCTAGATGGTAATAAGAACGACATTGAAATGCCCGACCTCATGTAGGAAGAAAATTAACATTCCCACGTATTCAACTTGACAACAATGAAACTCTCTTCAGTATCTTTCTTTGTATTGTGGGCAGTATTATTTTTTTTTAAACAGTCTTTTGGTTTTCCCTTGGTTGATAGCTCCTCTTCTCATTTTTAAACTCAAATTCATTTACTTTAATTAAATTCAATAGATTCTATCTACTTCAAAATACGCTTGTTGCATTTTGGTGGATGGACAAAGCTTTGAAACTAGCGTGATGAAGACAGTGAAAATGTCTACCCCCAAAAGATCCTTCGTGTGTCCAGCAGTCCTTCTTGCCTGACTCACAGCCCCAGGCAACCGCCCATCTGCTTTTTGTCACTAAATATTGCATTTTCTAAATTGGCCCATAAATGGCCCCAGGCTGTGTGGCCTCTTTGGTCCTTGGACTCTTTTGCCTAGCTCTACCACTACTACTACCTTGAGAGCTTTGTGGGAGTTTGAGCTACCTCAGGTATGTATGCCTCTGAAGATACCACAGGGCCACCTCAAGGATGCAGCTCGGATCAATCATCACAACACCCATATATGGAGGGGGTTGGTAAGACCATCTGTGTTTGAAGGTTTTCAAAAAAGAAAAGGTGGATGAGCATTCTTGTTTTTGGCATTGAGTCCTTACTCCCTGGGAAGGACAACACAGACGCCCCGAGCCAGAGAAGGATCTGCTCCAGACCTAGCCGTGAGTCAGTGCCCTGGAATTCTGGAAGACAGCCATGTGTGTGAAGTGAAAGACCTGACTTCAGGGACAGGAACATGTTGGCCTTCAGGAACACTTCCATATAGGTGACCCCTGATGATGACCCATGATGACCCCTGACGATCATGGAGATCCATTCCCTTGGAAATAGCAAGGACCCCTTTGGGGAAGCTACTCGAACACTCTCTCAGCCTCTCATCTATTCCATGCCTGTGAACAGTGGCCGTGATCATAGGGAAACTGCACAGGGTGATGGGCAGTGAATATATACAAGTTAAACAAGCTAAACCGGTGCCTGTCCCGTGGAAGCAGCGAGTATTAGTCTTCTCTGCTCTGCCTGGGGCTTGGTGGTCTCCCAGCCCTGCATGTTGTCAGCAGGTGTGACTCTGTCCAAATTTCCTTTGTTTCCACATTAGCTCACAGTTCCTAGGCTGGAAGACAGCTCTTTAAAGTCAAGAGCATCCTCTAGTTCAGCGTTAAACCTTCTGGACTTGACATGCATTGTCCTACGGTGGTGGTTCAAAAGATATTTGTTGAATGAGTACATTTAATAAGCTATGATTTTAAGTCAATAAAACAAAAATAATGGAAAACCCTGCTATATTTTAGCATATCTTTAAAAACTGATTTTGTGTGAGCGTATGATGTGTGTTAGGGGGCTTACGGGTACATGCACGCAATAGCAAGTGGCACATGTATGTGTAGAGGCCAGAGCACAGCACTGACTGTCACTTCTTGCTTTCTGCTTTGTTGAGGCAGGGTCTCCTTATTTACACTGGTTCACTGCATGTCATAAGCTAGCCAGCCGTTATTTTTGCTGGCTCACTGCATGTCATCAGCTAGCCAGCCATTATTTGCGCTGGTTCACTGCATGTCATAAGCTAGCCAGCCGTTATTTGTGCTGGCTCACTGCATGTCATAAGCTAGCCAACCATTATTTATAGTGGCTCACTGCATGTCATAAGCTAGCCAACCATCATTTACACTGGCTCACTGCATGTCATAAGCTAGCCAACCATCATTTACACTGGCTCACTGCNCAACCATCATTTACACTGGCTCACTGCATGTCATAAGCCAGCCAGCCAGGAAGTTTCTAGGAGATCTTCTGTCTGTTTCCCACAGGGATACTGAGATCACAGACCTCGGCCACCAAGTCCAGTTTCTATGTCATTTCTGGGAATCTGAACTCAGATCCACAGACTTGCATGGTAAGCACTTCTCGATAAGCCTTTTTCCAGGATCCTACTTTCTGCATATCTAAAGCAATCCAGAAATCGATAGATCAACTGTAGGAGTCTAAGTTCTTTGTTGGTTGGTTGGTTGGTTTTCAACAAAAGTAACAACATCTGGGAACTGCTCCTTTCCACTGCTTTATATTGGCAGCTATCATCAGAAAAAAAATGATAACAGATACGACATTTCTGCAACACCATTTTGCTTCGCTGGTTGATGTAGACCTACCTGGTGCTTGAGTTTTAGGGTATTTTTTTTTTTGCTTTGTTTTGTTTTACTCTCCATGGATAAAAGGAGTACTTGAGGAAACTAGGAAAGCAAAAGAGACAGAGAACTTCCCCCACCCCCACCCCCACCCCGCACTGATGGTATGGGAGCCTTACTCTCTCCTATGCGACCCCTCAAGCAGCTGTGGGTGAGACAATAACTCAGACTTTACTGACCTTAGAATGAATGAAAATGGGGTTTCTTTTGTTGTTGTTTTGCTGTTACACAGTCCAGGCTGCCATGAGCTCCTCCTTCCCCGGGCTCCTGGATCAAGTGCTAGAATTACATACATGCGCCACCACGAGAGTGTGCGCCAAGTTCCTCCCGAGAATTTCTTAATGTGTCTGTACCTGTGCGTGAAGGGGGGCTGTGCGACGAAGACAAAGAATGGTGGCCTCTAAATGCAAACCCTGCGTCACTGTAGTCCTCTACATCACACAGGCACCCACATCCTGTCCCAGGAAATTCTCCATGTGGTTATGGGAAGGGGGTCTCCAGCTTAGTACCAAGCTGGAGAGTAGAGGGTTACCTTCAGGTGGCTGTCACCTGCCCACTGCACAGCTCCCCCCATTTACTTTTAGCACCATGCCACCTCAAGACAGCTCTGTAGAACTCAGGGTTACGTGGCTTTGGGTCATAAGAATGTCACAACAATATCTTCTCAGAACGTCCACAGGACAGGACCATCTCACTCCACCAAACAGCCTTCAGAGCTCCAAATGATTAAGCTTCTCGGTCTGCCTCTCCAGGAAGCTATTAAAGGTTCATTTAATATTCCATGTCGTTCTTGTTTACAGAAATGTCATTGATTTGACTCTATCCCTCCTCCCAACAATTTCTCCTGTTCAAATCTCCACATGCTGGTCTCAAACCACTGTTTCCTCAGAAGTTTCTTCTATCTTCACTTTGGAAGGTTCTTGAAAAGTGGTTTTACATCCTGGACTCTTAGTTCAGGCTGTTGGCCCAGCCCAGAATACCTTCATCCACACGTTGTCCAATTACACATCTTTAAGGCCTCAGGCAAAACTTTAATTCTTCAGGAGGTTCTTTCTGATACACAGATTCAGTTAGGGTCCCATGACATAAACTTCCAGAGCATTCTGCATTTCACCACATGAACTCCTGCTTGAGACATAATACTTTAGAAGGCTGTTTATTTCAAGTCCACTAGAGAGTAGATATGTGAGAGATAGAGCTATAAATGATTTCTTCCCTTTGCCTGGTTCAGTGTCTTGCACAAAGTGAAGGCTGTAGAACTGTATTTTTATCTATCAAAACAAAAAAGTAATGGCCAAATGGTTTCATGTACGGTTTCATTCACACAACACAAGAGTTTATGCGGCTTTTCTCCACCCCAATCCCTTCCAACCCTCCAACACTAGGTAGGTGAGAGAGAAGCCTAGAGAGGAAAGGGAGGCACAGACCCCCTAATCAACTTCCTGCTGATTAGGGGCATAGCGTTCCTCAAGAGCAAGCCCAAACTTAGTTGAATATTCCCAACTAGCAGTCAAGCAGTCCAGCAGACCAACCAGCAACCAGCAACCAGTAGTCCAGCAACTAGACATTAACAATCCAGCAATAGTAAAAGCAACAAATGCAACAGCAGCAATCATCATCATCATCATCATCAGCAGCAGCAGCAGCAGCAGCAATAGCAGCAGCAGTCACAGTCCCTCTCTGGGCTCTTACATTTATATCCTCTCAAGAGGTCACAGAATTCCAAATCTGCAGCAGGCAAAAATCACACCTTTCCTAGAGCGTGAGACAAATCATAGTCAGCAGATGTGGACTAGCTTAGGCAGCCCCATATCCCATATCTGGGATCAAAACAAAAGCATATTTACTTAACATGACTTGGTTTTTAAAGAAACAAAGATTCTCTTTACAGGTGAGTGTTTAAGTCTCTGCGCTTCTACCCTCATGTGTAGGACGAGAATAATAAAGGTGT
>NC_034610.1:37541118-37544851 GCF_900095145.1 Mus pahari
GGCTGGCCTCAAACTCAGAAATCCGCCTGCCTCTGCCTCCTGAGTGCTGGGATTAAAGGCGTGTGCCACCAGGCACATAAAGGTGTCTTTTAAGCGCAGTGCGGCTTAGCTAGCAAACTCGCTTGCCACTGAAGCTGACAACCTATTTGAATCTTTGGAGCACACATGGTAGAAAGTGAGAAGTGACTCCTGAAAGTTGTCCTCTGACCTCTACATGTGTGCTACGATGCACGTAATATCTACCCACCCCTACATAGAATGAATATTTTTATTATATGTGTATGAATGTTTACCTGCATGCATATATATGCATGAGGTGCATACAGTGCCTCTGAAGACAAAAAAAAAAAAAAAGATCACCCTAAAATTAGAGTTACTGATGGCTGCCATGTAGGTGCTGAGAGCCACCTCTGAGTCTTCCAGAGGAACAATAAGTGTTCTTAGCCACTGAGCCATCTTTATGGCCCAATAAATGTTTTTGTGAAGTACCATTTGGAATAAGTTATAAACTCTGAAGGTATCTTATGGGGATTTAATGAAAAAAATCCACATGGAACAGTGCCTATCATATTGCATGTAAAAATAGCACATGCCGGCCAGCGCCTTAAAACCCACCTCTCTCTGGAATCATGTGCTTCTTATGATCACTTCGTCCAGCTGCTGCCATCTGAACGCACTTAACCTGCCTCACATTAATATAAATATTTAATTTAATCTCAGCTTATTTTTAGAGCTTATTATTTTGTGACTCTTAGTTGTTCAGGACTGCCTTATCGATCAGGCACAAAAGGCTCTGTGCCTGTATGACTTGCAGAGACCCATAAAAATGCTTTGATTTATTCTAAAATTGGAATTGAAAGAAAAGATATGTTACATGAGAGAGAATTTTTTTAAATTATTTATTTATTTATTTATTTATTTATTTATTTATTTATTTATTTATTATATGTAAGTACACTGTAGCTGTCTTTCAGACACTCCAGAAGAGGGCATCAGATTTCGTTATGGATGGTTGTGAGCCACCATGTGGTTGCTGGGATTTGTACTCAGGACCTTTGGAAGAGCAGTCGGCGCTCTTAACCACTGAGCCATCTCACCAGCCCGATAGAGAATGTTTTAACACATTATTATATCCACCTGTATGTCAATATAGTGTGTGTGTATTTGTGTGTGTGTGTGCCTGTGCAGTGTGTGCGTGTGTGCCTGTGCATGTGTGTGTGTGCTTACATTTTGGAGTCATGTTTCTATATAGCCCAGGCTAGCCACAAACTCACTAGTTAGCTGAGAATGACCCTGAACTTCTGCTCCTTTGTCTTGCCCTACTGTATGCTGGATTACATGTAGAGCCACCACATTCAGTGAATGCAGTGCTGAGGATCGAACCCAGGACTTCGTGCACGCCAGTGAATCATCGTACCAATTGAGCTGCACCTCAATACTTCGTATTCTTTTGTTGTTATGGAAGAGGTAGCAGCCTGTGCAGGCCAAAGTGCAAGGTACGGCACAGCCCAGAGATTCTTAACCTGCCCTCTGCTTCAGTGACCTCAGTCTTTGGTTTTCTCCTAAAGGAGAGGGAGAAGTCACACAACTGTGCACCTTTGCAATGCTTTATACTCAGGTGGACTGCTCACGGAGAAGGACATTCTAGCAATAGAGTGTGGAGACAATGCCTTGTGTACTGTGTGGAAGCATCCCGTCAATAAAACGCTGATGGTCTACTAGCAACAGGCAGGAAATAAGAGTAGAGAGATAGGAACTCTGGGAGATAGTGAAAGGCATGAAGAGATTTACCACCCAGACTCTAGACTTGGCAGAACTTAGACTAGTTTAATCGGGATAATTGAGTTATGAGCTAGCTGGAAAAAAGCCGAAGCTTAAGACCTAGGCATTTATCCATAAATAATTAAGTCTCGGAGTCATTATTCGGGAACTGGCAAGGGTGGAAAGGCCTGAGGTCACACTGGAGAATCTGTGCCTGTCCCACCTTCATGAGCAGTCAGCAGTCACCGGGCTTTAGGGAGGTCCTTTCTCCGTCCTTCTCATTCTTAATTGCAGCTGGCGCCTGGGCATGCGCAGTTCCTACATCTCCCGCTCTCCCTGGCGAGCCATAAGGAATGCCCAGTCTAGCCTCAGGTTTCAGCCTTATCTGTCCTACCATCCCTTGAGTTTCTCACACGGCTTTTCTTCTAGTCTTTCTACCATTTCGCCTTCACTCATGAGACTTAGGGCTCCAGCGTATGCCCCGCTTCCTTTTCATTCGCAGTTGCTTTTTGACATCGATTCTGGGACACCATGTTTCTCCCGATACCTTTTCATGTTTTCATGGCTCTCTTCTCCGGTGTTCTTCCCCCCTCCCCTTTGAAATAAATGTACCCACTCTGTTCCTCCCGTGTCATCTCCCCGACAGGTTTTTTTTTCCCCCTCTCTTTTTCCTCATTATTCTCTTTCTTCCTCTTGAGGCCTGACCTCCTCCCTCCTATTTCTAACTAGGGCCGGCTGGCAGAAACTCCCTGTCTGCTCTGACTGGTACAGACAGAGGACGGTGTTGCCTTTTTAAGTCACATAAAAGCACACACGGCATGTGATGGAGACCTCTCTTCCCCTTACCTGTGGCTGCCCATTGTGGGAAAGAGAAAACGTGCATCTTCTGTTGAGATGCTTGCCTGGCAGCCTGGCAGCCTGGCACAATCCTCTCTCGGCCAACATGTACGTACACTTATTTGGTGGCATATTTCATTGTTCAATCTGTACTAAATTTAGACAAATGCCAATAGTGAAGCATTTCCCATTAGAAAATATTCCGTCTTTTCTCTGGGACAAAACCGCTCAGTATTAAGACGCTTTGCGAGGCCCTGCTCTTCGGTCAGGCATGTTGGATGCAGGGATCATCTGAATTCCCTGGGTGTTGCAAGGAGCGCAATGCTCCTGCCTCCTCTGGTCCTGAGGCGTGTGTGCCTTGCCTCTACCTCTTCTCAGGTGAAGCTTGAAGTTGCCATGATACAGCACCTTGCCTCAGTAGAGTTAAGAGTGTTCTCCGACTTGTAGCCTGCCACGGAGAGCCACTCAGGCGAGAATTCTTCCGTTTCCAGATACTTCTGACTCCTCTATGTGTCACTCAGGCATCAGAGTCATTCCAGGGAAACTAGAAAATCAACCGTGCAGTGTCTAACAGATTTCCAAGGCTGCTGCCCTTGCCTACCAGCCTACAAGCTGCCATGGGCATCTAAACGGAAACCAGGATGGACAGGCACTTCCCTCGGGCTCCTCTTACTTCTCTACCAGCCACAATAATACTAGAGAGAATCCGTGATCTCTTGATCTTCTTTGGCATCTGCAAGTGCAGAGTGGAAACTTTTACTACACCGTGGTCCTACTGTTCAGTGAGCAGGGGCTCTAAGCACAAAGACTAGCTTGGCAAAGCATTAGCCCTCAACAGAGGATATGGAGCCTACCACAGGTTGAGTCTCTCCATCAGTATTCTGTTCTGCTAACCCAGTAGCTTGGTTGCTCTCATTCTGTGTTCTAGGTGCCCCTCCCCCTTTGTGACACTTTTTGCTTATTCCCCTCAGTACTTTTCTGTCCCTTCCCATGAGCTAGGAAAAGGTTTCTCTTTCTATCACGAACCTAGGTTATTTACCAAATAAAGACTGGACAGGGCTCAGCTTGTTCTCAGAGATTTTTCTACCACATTTTGAGAGAGAGAGAGAGAGAGAGAGAGAGAGAGAGAGAGAGA
>NC_034610.1:37544956-37604206 GCF_900095145.1 Mus pahari
AGAGAGAGAGAGGCAGAGAGAGAGAGGCAGAGAGAGAGAGAGGAAGAGAGACACACAGAGAGAAACAGAAATAGACACAGAGAGAGAGACAGAGAGACAAAGAGACAGAAAGACAGAGAGACAGAGACGGAGAAACAGACACATACACATATACATACAGAGTGGGGGCAGGTGTGTGTGTGCTGATGTCAGCTGTGAAGCGAACATCTCATTTCTTCCACTGCCCACTTGAGAGCAGTTCTGGGAAGTGCTGATACTGGCTGGTGGCTACCATCCAGATCACAAACACAATTCCAGAATGGATCTTGCAAAGCTTCGCTCTAATATCAGTTTCACCCTCCACCAACTGGTGGCATCTCCAAGGATAGTAATGTCAGGACTGCTTCCTCTTGGCAGCAACAAAAATTTATCAAGAACTACCCCTTATCCACCAACTTCCAACCTATCCCGCCCAGGCACCCTGCCTACCCATGGTTGTCAACAGGTTGCGCTGAGTGACGTATCTGTTGATAGAGGGACAAAGCCCTCACATTTCTTCCATCTGGCATCTCGAGGTGATATCCGCCAAACAAGGTCGCATCAGGACTCCTTAGCTGTGTTCCCTACTAATGTCCAATGCTCTACCCCCCCCTTTTTTTTTAAATGAGCCATGCATCATACCTGGAGAATCTGATGTTTTCAGATTTTTGTGATCCTCTTTGGCATCTGTAAGGGCAGAGTAGAAGCTTCAATGAACCCTGGTCCTAGTGTTCAGTGAGCAGAGGCTCTAAGCACAAAGGCTACCTTGGTAAAGTATTAGCCCTCAACAGATGAAATGGAGTCTATAGCGGGTGGGCTGCAGTGGGAGTTTCTGGATGTATCACGTGATGCAGACTCACGTGGTGGTGTTTTGCTGAGGCAAGACCTGTGTTTGGAGAGAATATAAATAGGTCTCAACAGACAATGATGGCACATTTGAATACCTAGCCTTGCAATGGAGGTAAGCAAGTCTATGTCTGGAGTGCTGGAGGGCCCTTAGGGCGTCATCGGTCTCCTTGATCTTCACTTCGTTGGGAGAGGCACTTGGGGAGGCTTGGCAGGGAACTTTTCCTGGTGTCCCAGCTGGTTCTGCTCATTCTTGCTGACTCAGGACCACGTCCCAAACACATCACAGATTTCATTCTTCCTGTCATTTAGCAGACAAACATACCCCAACTAGAATCTATTCCTCTTTTTCATTTCCAATACAATTTGATGTTCCTTATAAACTTAGGCTTCTAGTTCCCAACCTGCTATTTTAGGGCTTCCCTGCATCTTCAAGGGCACTGAGTAAGGGATGTGATCTTTTTAGTATTTCCTATTGAGTATGGTCTTAGGATAAGACTGTATGTACTAATTCAATATTTATTTGCATTCATAAAAATTATATAATGGTCTAATATATCATATATGTGATATGATATATAAGGTATGCTATATATGATAGTATATGTATTATATATGATGATATGAAATAAATGATATAAAGGGCATTTCAGGAGCTCAGATCTGATGGCCAGATTTAACTTGAAATACTACAGTAATTTATGCATGCTAATCATCAGAAGATAAAATACTTTGTTGTGTAGAGTTCACCTGGTATAGCACTGTCACCATAATTGGACCTAACCCAGCATCTGACACAAAATTGAAGGGTATTTTGTATTCACTGAACAGACCCTTGCTTAGGGAAAAAATAAGATGCAGGTCTGTTGCTCTGCTCAGCTGAGCCTTTGGGACCAGCAGCCACTGAAGGATTAGATTGTGTTGGGGTTTTAAGACTGGTCTTTCGTTAGTGTGAATGAAACTGGGTCCACTACAGTGGCAGATCATGGCTCATCAGAGTTGTTGAGCCCAACTGTGATGGTTAACATTGATTTCCAACTTGACAATGTCTAGAGTCACCTAGGAGACAAACCTCAGAGCAGGTCTGTGGGCTGGTTGTCCTCGAGGTGGGAGTCTGAGTTGCTTTTCTATCCCCATGATAAACCACTATGGCCAAGGCAGCTTATAGAAGAAAGCATTTAATCTTGGACTCATTATTGCAGAAGGCGACTATGCTGGACAGTTTTATGTCAACTTAGCAGAAACTAAAGTCATCAGAGAGGAGGGACTCTCATTCAAGAAAATGTCTCCATAAAATCTGGTCATAGCAGGCAAGACTTCCAGTGGAGGAATCGTGACGCCAACCCAGCCATAAAGTCTTTGACCTACAATTTGCCCTGCCTACAAGGTGTCCAGGGGTAAAGGTAGTACAAAAATTGTGGGAGTGGCCAACCAATGACTGGGGAGTTCCATGTCTATCCCTGATACTGCCAGGAGGGCCGGGAACCAGAGGCTGGAGAGCCTAGAGACCTAGGTAGAAAATGATTCCTAACGATGCTCTGCCATACTGAGATTATTGCCTGCACCAATTATCATCAGAGAGGCTTCACCTAGCAACCGATGGAAGTAGATACAGAGACCCGCAGCCAAACTTTAGGTGGAGCTTGGGGAATCCTGCTGAAGAGGGGGAGAAAGGACTGTAGGAGCCAGAGAGGCCAAGGACACTGCAAGAAAAACCCACAGAATCAACCAACCTGGGCTCGTAGGGGCTCACAGAGACTGAACCAGCAACCGGGGATCCCGCACAGGACTGTATTCAGGTCTTTCCTCTGAAACTTGCTTTTTGGTTACGGTGTTTCATCACACTGATAGTAGCCCCTCCTAAACCAATGACCACAGATGCAGGAAGCACGGCAGCAGGCAGACAGGCAGACAGACAGACAGACAGACAGCAATGGAGCAGTAGCTAAGAACACATCTGACCCACAAGCAGAGAAAGAGAAAGCTAACTAGGAATGACATGGGCCTTTGAAACCTCAAAGCCCACCCCTCCCCAGTGACACATCTCCTCCAAGAAGGCCTCATTTCCTGAGACATCTCAAACAGTTTCACTGACCGTGGGCTAAGCATTCAAACATATGACCCAACGCAATGGGGGCTATTCTTCTTCAAAACACTGCAGAGAGAAACCTGTGGTAATTGTGAGTGGCACCATACAGTAGGTTGAGGTCTGAGAGAAAAATTAGAAGGAGATAACGAACTGAGAGCATTAATGGCTGTTCACTTGCTGGCTGAGGATACAGTGTATCCAGGAGCCATGCCCCTGCCACCTCCTTTACTGCCACAGCAGACACACTGCGACATTAAGCCAAAGGAAAACTTTCTTTCTGTAAGTTGCTTTTGCAAGGTCTCTTATGGTGGTGCTGGGGTCCTGGTGAGACACATGTGGGGAGGAGACAGTGGCCTCTGGTGCTCCTAGCTGTGCAGAAGAGGGAACCACAAGTGGCAGTTACTTAGTGTCACTTCCTTCTTGGTTCTCCAGCAAGGAGAACTGCAGTAAGCTGAGGAACTCCAGAAAACACATTGTAACTGTTGCTCCATGCCAGGCTCTGCTGCCCAGAAAAGCATGGCACCGAGGGAGAGATCATAAACGGTCTTTAGAAGTTCACAGTCTAAGGGGATTGGGATCTCTAGCCACCCAATTCCGAAACCACCTGTGGACTCCTGTGTTAGTGGTTAGGATAAGGTGTCCCATGGAGGCACACAGGAGGAAGTGGGATGTTACTGGGGAAGGGGTGGCTATGGCACAAAGCATCCTGGAGGAGGTGGCATCTGAAATGTACCACGCAAGGATAAGGGTTTTACCAAAGCAGAAGCAGTGGAGATTCTGGCTCTAGGCCAATGGCACTTAAACAACTTTAGGATACAGTTCCTGAAGATGAAACTTTGATGATTATTCTAAGTGACTGGCTCCTTTTCTTTAAGTCGGCCTGCAGGCTCCCCCCGCCCCCCAGCTCTAGGACATTTATTGCTGAACTACAGCTCCCAGATCCTGCTTTCATTCCCTCCCTCCTTTCCTCCCTCCAACCCTCCTTCCTCCCCTTTTTTTTCCTTCCTGATTTTTGAGACAACATCTCATGTAGCTCTCTCTGTAGTCAAAGATGACTTTGAACCCCGATCTTCCTGTTTCTGTCTCCACACTGCTGTGCCGACCACGACTGTGGTCTTAATGCATTCTAGGCAAGCACTCAACCAACACAGCAGGTTCCCAAACCCTCCTTCTATACACATTTCTTAAACATTCATTCAACTAAGATTGCCTTGTTTCCTAACGCAGTTTCTCAGAAAAGTTTGTTTCTCCAAAGTCAGAAATAACAAGAGCCTGAGTAGAAATGCAAAATCTTGGACCCGAACACAGATTGGCTAAACCCAAAATTTGGATTTCATCTGCTACAGATTCCAGGTTGGCAGAGGCTGATCCAAAGGCTGAGAACCATGGGAGCTTTTTCAAAAGCTCTGAGCAGCCCACGAAGTTCCTCTCTCAGGCTCCAGTCCCACGGTAGGGCATACAGCTCTGACACATACAGCCACCAGGGCCGGGCGGTCGGGGTGACCTCTTGAGAGGTTTCTGTTAGGAATCCCCGGGGAGGGAGGTCGAAGGCGTGGGTCAAAGATCACCCTTAAGTTTTTTTTTGTCTCACAGCTGACAAACCGGTCGTCTTGGCTAAGTAGATTAGATCTGACTGGGAAACAGAGCCAAGGGCTGTTAAAAATGCGGAGGCTGAGCAGAAACTGCCTTCCTTGGTGGTGCACCAGAGTAAAGCGACCTTCTTGGGGTCCTTAAGCAATCAGAGCTCATTGGAGCTCCCAGCCACTCCCTACTCCGGACAGCAGTGATCATCTGACCAAGCCGGTCTGGGTCAGGTGACAGGAGCAGGGCACACTTAGCAGAAGCCGGAAGGAAGGCCAGCGCTAGGCAGCTTCTGCAGGCTGACAGAAAAGGTTCCCAGCTTCCCTGGTGACTTGCGGTTCCCCAAGGACCCCAGGCTGGCGCGCATGCGCCTGGGCTCCTGATGCTTCTGCCGCTGCTGTTGCTGCTCCTGAGGCCCTGCGGGGTCACGAGAGCCCTTAGCTATGACCCCACTTGGGAATCTCTGGACAGACGCCCGCTGCCAGCCTGGTTCGACCAGGCCAAGTTCGGCATCTTCATCCACTGGGGAGTGTTCTCCGTGCCCAGCTTTGGTAGTGAATGGTTCTGGTAAGTGCACACCTTTGCACAATGCGCGCGCGCACACACACATATGCTGGGCTTTGTGTTACCCCTGACAGTGGCAGTCTCTCATCGGAGGAGTTCTTAGGCACTCTGCAGGTGGGCCTCCCTATAGCAGTGGCAATGCCTGCATGATTAAGGGAGTACCAGTCCCAGAATTTGAAGAATTCTCAAAGGGGCTGGTGAAATTTCTCACTGGTTAAGGGCCCATACTGCTTGTGATTTGTATATGCTCGGCCCAGGGAGTGGCACTATTAGAAGGTGTGGGTGTGTTAGAATAGGTGTGTCACTGTGGGTGTGGGCTTTAAGACCCTCACCCTAGCTACTTGGAAGCCAGTATCCTGCTAACAGCCTTCAGATGAAGATGTAGAACTCTCAGCTCCTTCTCCAACCACATGCCTGCCTGGATGCTGCCGTGCTTTCTACCTTGATGGTAATGGACTGAACCTCAGAACCTATAAGCCAGCCCCAANTAAATGTTATCCTTGTAAGAGTTGCCTTGGTCATGATGTCTGTTCACAGCAGTAAGGCTCTTAAAGTAAGACACTGTTTCTTGTAGAGGACCTTAGTCTAACTCCTAACACCCGCCCTGGGAGACTCACAACCATCTGGTCATTCTGGTCCCAGGGGAAGTTCATGCTCCTAAACTCCTCCCTCACATGCACACACCTACACACAGACACACGTGTAATTAAAAAGAAAATAAGAAATTTTAAAATAAATGCTTCCTGGTTCAGCTAGGACCTTAAGATCCTTGCAATACTAAAGCATCAAAAACCCAAAGCAAAGCTAAGGGACAGTAATAGAAGTGTATTACCCACATTATCTTCATAGTCACATGATGGTAGACAGGCAACATAAACTTGTTCACTCTTTAACTATCCCTAACCTGAAAGCCAGCTTCTCTCCACTGGGAGATCCCAGAATCTGTCTGATCTACCAGCCAGCATGGGCTGCGGTGAGGGATGTTTCTGAAGTATGCAAGTGACTTTGGGTCCCATAGAGGACAAGCTGCTTGCTGCCTGTGGGGGCTTTGAATCTCATCTCAGGCAGGCAAAGGCAGTGCCAACTGTGGGAACTGCTCAGCCCTTGGAAATGTTTCTTCCCTATCTACCCAAAATGTTTTCTGTTACTGAATAGACCCAATGCGTGCCTAGGTAGGTTGTCTTGTCTTGAAATCTTAGCCCCTTAAGTTCCACAGTGAGGCTAGTGTGTGAAGGCAGAGATGTTATCATAACTAAAAGTGAGGAATTAGGAGAATCAGTGGCCGGGTTACAGGAGGACTGCACAAAGGAAAAGACAGAGAATATGGCCAGAGATTCGGTTTGCACAAGCTGTCCTTAATGCAAAGCAACCCTGATAAAGAGAAGGAGAGAGAATGTCTCCATGTTGTGCATACCAGGCTAGGGGGCGGGTACTGGGTAAACCCAGGAATTGTCTCTTCAGGCATCTGTGTTTGTGTGGTCACGTGCTCTTTCTTTTTTCTGCCACAGGTGGTATTGGGAAAAGGAGAAGAGACCCCAGTTTGTGGACTTTATGAAAAATAATTATCCTCCTGGTTTTAAGTATGAAGACTTTGTAGTGCTGTTTACAGCCAAGTATTTTAATGCAAGCCAGTGGGCAGATATTCTCCAGGTCTCTGGTGCCAAGTATGTGGTCTTCACTTCTAAACATCACGAAGGCAAGTAGGGCACATATGATATATGCTGAAATTGGCTAGGGAATGTAAGGTCGTTCTTTTGGATGGAGACATTAAAGGAAGGCCATCCTGTGAAACCAGGTTTCTCAGAATAGCCATAGGTGGGTATTGATGATTGCTTCCACTTTAAGGACCATGGGTTCCACTGAAGTTGGAAAGCATTATGGATCCAGACAGCTAGGACCACAGAATGAGAGGAACAGTGGACATGATTTTTATGTACACATTTAACCATTTATGGTGGTTTGAATATGCTTAGCACCATGGGAAGAGGCACTATTAGTGGTGTGGACTCTGGAGGAAGTGTATTCCTGTTGGGATTTGAGATCATATGCCCAGTGCAGAGGAGTCCCATCCTGACTGCCTTTGGATGAAGATGTAGAACTCTGGACTCCTCCAGCCCCAGGTCTGCCTGGAGATTGCCATGCTTCCTGTCATGATGATAATGGACGGAACCTCTGAACCTGTAAGTCAGCCCCAATGAAATGTTTTAAGACTTGTCTTGGTCATGGTGTCTCTTCATAGCAATGAAACCCCAACTTAGACATCATTTAAATAAATAACTAGATTTATGTAAAGCTGGTTGAAGAGAATGAGTATAGTGAGTGAGTGTGTGTATACATACATACATGTATTACATAGTGAGTATAGTATAGTATAGTATAGTTGCACTTTCCTTTCTGTCCATCTGTTCTTTCTTCCTCTTTCTCTTTCTCTTTCTCTTTCTCTTTCTCTTCCTCTTCCTCTTCCCCTCCTTTTCTTTTCTTTTCCTTCCTTCCTTTCTTTCTTTCTTTCTTTCCTTCCTTCCTTCTTTCTTTCTTTCTTTCTTTCTTTCTTTCTTTCTTTCTTTCTTTCTTTCTTTCTTTCTTTCTTTCTCTGTGTGTTGTTGTTGCTTTGAGACAGGGCTTCTCTATGTAGCCCTGGCAGTCCTGGAGTTTACTCTGTGGACCAGGCTAGCCTTGAACTCAGCGATTCCCCTTCTTCTGCCTCCTGAGTGCTGGATTCAAGGTGTGCGCCACCACTCTTGGGCTCTCCTTCTGTTCTTTAATGCATTCTTTAAAATCATCATGGCATATACGCTCATGCTGCCTTAATCTCAACTCTCACAGTTGGCTGTGCTTTGCGCATGACTTTTAGATATGCAAGTAGTGGGTAAGTTGCTACTGATGAGAGAAGACAGAGGCCCCAAGGGAAAAGAGTTAGAGATTTACAATAATGCCCAGAAACATCAAAAGAACTTAAGGTAGCACAAAAATCCTTCATTAGTAGGGTGTTCTACTATAGGCACCGAGTGTCCATAAGACCAGAAAGCTCTGGCTAATGTTACCTCAGATTAATGTTAACGTAGTAGGTAGTTTCCTTTACATGGTCTTCTTTATCTTGAAAAGTTGCCTTATATTCTGCAGGAGTGGGAAGGAGGCAGGAGAGGTGAACTCAAACCAAAACTCTGCAGTTCACCTTAAATATTTTCCCCTTTGGCCACAGTCCCGATAGCTGCACAATTTCCTCTTCTAAATGTTTCCCCTGATGGGAATGTGTCGGATCCCTGCTGTCTAGGAACTTTCCCAACCTCTCGAACCCAAAGTGAGTTGACAAAAAAAGAAAGCCCAAATACCTTTAGCCCAGTGGTTTCCCCTCCCTAATGCTCTGACCCTCTAAGACACTTCCTCCTTTCGTGGAGACCTTCAACCATAGAGTTATTTTCCTTGTTACTTTGTAATAGTCGTTTTGCTACTGTTATACCTGATCAGCAACACCTGTGAAAGGGTCAGGTTGGGAACCATTGCTCTGAGGACAGAGGATGGAGCTAGGATGTGTTCCTCTTCAAGGACCTGCGCTGCCAAATGTTTACACTGCTTTCAGAAAATGTACGGCTGACTGCAGCTCGGGGGTTGGGGGTCGAAAGGTGGGTGGAGCATCACCGAGTGCTCCCTGAGGGTGATACACTGAGGTGAAGAGCCAAGTAGCATAACTGTACTGCCCTATTGGCTGAACAATTTTGAGGCCGAGACAGGTCTTAAATATTCACACTGCCTTCAAGCTTCGAACAGGCTTCCTTAGCGAAGGTGTGAAATGTCTGAGGAACTTCTCACAATGAATTTAAAGAGCGGGTCAGTGCTCTCTGGCTCATCCTGACATGAGAGTGGAGTGAGCAACTGTGGTGTCTGGCAAACATCAAGGTGCTTGAAGGAAAAATGAACCAGTGACAGTTCTTAATGACCCAAGGCACAAGCTGAAATTTCTGTGGATTTTATACTAGTTCTTCAGCCTCTTAGTTATATATGTCTTCTAACATTTTAAATAGAATGATGAGCAACCCAAGAGCCAATTCCTGTTGAAATACAAATTATTTCAAAGTCCTTGTGTAATGCTCTGTGCTACTTGCTTTACACTTTCAGCTGTTAGGATGGTCAATATTGGGGGACTTTTTTTTTTAAGGTACTTTCTTTATTTACATCTCAAATGCTATCCCGAAGTCCCCTATACCTTCCCCCCACCCTGCTCCCCTACCCACCCACTCCCACTTCTTGGCCCTAGTGTTCCCCAGTACTGGGACATATAAAGTTTGCAATACCTAGGGGCCTCTCTTCCCAATGATAGCCGACTGGGCCATCTTCTGCTACATATGCAGCTAGAGACACGAGCTCTGGGGGTACTGGTTAGTTCATATTGTTGTTCCACCTATAGCGTTGCAGAAACTTAGAATACCCAAGATACAATTTGCAAAACACAAGAAAACCAAGAAGAAGGAAGACCAACATGTGGATACTTCATTCCTCCTTAGAATACGGAACAAAATGCCCATGAAAAGAGTTACAGAGACAAAGTTTGGAGCTAAGACCAAAGGATGGACTTTCCAGAGACTGCCCCACCAGGGGATCCATCCCATCATCAGCCACCAAACCCAGACACTATTGCATATGCCAGCAAGATTTTGCTGAAGGGACCCTGATATAACTGTCTTGTATGAGGCTATGCCAGTGCCTGGCAAATACAGAAATATTGGGGGACTTTAAAGAGTAAAATCCATGCCGGGCGTGGTGGTGCACACCTTTGATCCCAGCACTTGGGAGGCAGAGGCAGGCGGATTTCTGAGTTCGAGGCCAGCCTGGTCTACAGAGTGAGTTCCAGGACAGCCAGGGCTATACAGAGAAACCCTGTCTCGAAAAACCAAAAAAAAAAAAAAAAAAGAGTAAAATCCATGTTTAGAATAAGATGGGTGTCTTAGTTAGGATTTCCCAGCTGCAAAGAGACACCATGACCAAGGCAATTCTTATAAAGGAAAACATTTAATCAGGGCTGGCTTACAGTTTCAGAGGTTCAGCCCATTATCATCACGGCAGGAGACATGGCAGCATGCAGGCAGACATGATGCCAAAGAAGTGGAGCGTTCTGCATCTTGATCTGAAGGCAGCCAGAAGTAGACTGTCTTCTGCATGCAGCCAGGAGGAGGTTCTGATTCCACACTGTGTGGCGTTTCAGCACAGGAGACCTCAAAGCCCTCCCCCACAGGGATGCCCTTTCTCCATCAAGGCTACAGCTATTCCAACAAAGCCACCCTCTTATAGTGCCACTTCCCATGGGCCGAGCATATTGAAATCACCATAATGAGGGAGGTTAAAAAAAAAAAGTACTCCCTTCATTTAAATTAATTATCAAGCCACAGAAATTTACTTCTTGTCCTCGTGAATATTCTGAGAATCACCTTGTAATGAAACCCATCCAAGCAATAGACTTCACCCATTGGTCCAGAAGACACATGTGAATCCCACAAATAAGTGGAGATCACTGCTCAGTGTGATAGGTGTGGGAGGGGCGCTTCTCTGACAGACGTCTATTGTTGATTGTCTATTTTGCTTTAGATGCTAAGCTAGCAATCAGCTGGTGGGTGTAGCCAGACACACGGCAGACACCAGGACACTAAGGAGTGTACATCTCTTACAGTCATCCTGAGAATTTGAAAACCCCCAGGTCTCGCATTAATGATATTTTCATTTGTTGGTCCAGATGCGTGCAAGCCAGAACGCAAAGCGGGCCAAGAAACAGTTGTTTGGGGAGGCGGCGAATTGTGGGCTCGTTCTGAATTGTTTTGGTGTTCTCTTGGGTCGAGGTGGTAACGAGGGTTGTCTGCCATCCTTTTCCAGGCTTTACCATGTGGGGCTCAGACCGTTCCTGGAACTGGAATGCCGTCGATGTGGGGCCAAAGAGGGACATTGTCAAGGAGCTCGAGGTGGCTGTGAGGACGAAGACTGACTTACGCTTTGGTCTGTACTATTCTCTTTTTGAATGGTTCCATCCACTCTTTCTGGAAGATCAATCCAGCTTATTCCAAAAGCAGCAATTTCCCATCTCGAAGACGTTGCCTGAGCTCTATGAGTTGGTGAGCAGATACCAGCCTGACGTCCTGTGGTCAGACGGAGATGGGCACGCACCAGATCACTACTGGAACAGCACTGGCTTCTTAGCCTGGCTGTATAATGAAAGGTCTGTATACTTTGATGCACCTGGACTAGTCTGAAACACTCCTACTGTGTATGTACAGTAGCATTTACATCCCTGTGGTTTCGTGCTCACTTGTGCCATGGCAGGACCAAATCGTTATAAGCCATGCATATTAGCTTGGTCGGTATTTAGTAAAAATGATCAGAAATATGTCAAATACTGCCAAACTGATTGTGTAATCAATTTAACAATCCCAGGATCGAGACATGACTGGGACCATTTTTAATATGTGAGTCAAAACTGCCCCTGTACGTGGATTCCCCTTCTCTCTACTTGAGCCACCAGACATAAGAAATTGGGGAGTGTATTTTGCATGATGACAACACTCAATGTTTTCAGAGATTTTCCGGTAGGAGACAACAGTCATATGACGAGGACCTAAACCAATAGTGAAGGGATTCACTCTTCAGAGAGGTTGAGGAATTTGCTCTAGGCCTAGAATTTGGAATGTGAGTTCAGACTCCAGTCATCACAAATCTATTTGGCTTTAGAAACAAAGGCTTTCTGCTTTCTTTCTTTTTTTTTTTTTTTTTTAAAGATTTATTTATTTATTTATTATATGTAAGTATATTGCAGTTGTCTTCAGACACGCCAGAAGAAGGTGTCAGATCTCATTACAGATGGTTGTGAGCCACCATGTGGTTGCTGGAATTTGAACTCTGGACCTTTGTAAGAGCAGTCAGTGCTCTTAACCACTGAGCCATCTCACCAGCCCCGCTTTCTGCTTTCTTAGAGTCAGGAGTAGGTGGATCTGTTTGTGGTGTCCTTGCCCTCTGTCTCAAGAAGGCTTTCTCTTAAAAGGAAACTGTCCTTCTCATTTCAGCCCAGTTCGGGACACAGTAGTCACCAATGATCGCTGGGGAGTCGATTCTATCTGCAAACATGGTGGCTTCTATACTTGCAGTGACCGTTACAATCCTGGATATCTCTTGCCACACAAATGGGAAAACTGCATGACAATAGATAAGTTCTCCTGGGGCTACAGGCGGGAAGCTGAAATCAGTGATTATCTTACAATTGAAGAGTTGGTGAAGGTACAGTAAAATATGTTGTGGGACTATTTTTCTGGAATATTCTTATAATGAGAGGGTTACAGGATTTTTTTCCCCTTACAGTTGGGATTGTGTAGTGCCACAGTCTCAAGACACTACCTTCTGTGGGTTTTTTACTATGAAATTTTATGTATGTACGTGTATATATAATGTATTATATATGTGTAACATATATATATATATTTATATATTGGTTAACATTTTTCTATTTCAAAACTATTCTTTTTCTCTATTTCAAATTGTATTTATTTTTTTAATTATTATTTTTTTTTTAGCAACTTGTGGAAACAGTCGCATGTGGTGGAAATCTTTTGATGAATATTGGTCCTACAGGAGATGGCACCATTCCTGTCATTTTTGAGGAGCGTTTAAGGCAAATGGGAACCTGGCTGAAGGTCAACGGGGAAGCTATTTATGAAACACACACTTGGCGGTCTCAGAATGACACTGTCACTCCGGAAGTGTGGTATGTTTTCCTGGTTAGGAAGCACTGTTTGGGAGAGGAAAGCACTCAGTATATATACAGAGAGAGCAGGATAAAAAGAGGGACTGGATTATTGCTGCGTGACCGCATGTGTTCCAACTTGACTCAAATACAAAGAGAAGGAATAAGAATTGGCATGTTATTGAACATAATGTTTATCAAATTCTGCTTAAATAGTGCCTAGATATCCCCTATGGGCACTATTTAGCTAAACTGCCTGTTACGAAATTGAAAGGCATTTAGATAACTGAAGATTATCAAGTACTTACTGTAGAATGAACTAGTGTTTCGACACTAGTAAATATCCTAGTCTTGGCGATATCATATTCCACCAAATTGGCAAGCAAGAGGTCCTTAAGGGCAGAGTAAACAGTAAATAAGCTAGCCAATAGGAGATTCTGAGAAAATGGTAAAATAAAAGTACTGTCCGCTCCTGCAGAGCCATAGACTGTGATGGAAAGATTTGCATGATGGTGGAGAAACACCAGAAACGACACTTAATGTCACATTAAGGAACTGCAGGTGAAATGCAAATAAAAACCACAGCCAGTAGTCATCTCATGTCCTTTAGAACAACTACCCTTTAAAAAAGGGCAGCTGATGATGATCTTGGAGAGATTGGAATTTCTATCCACTCCAGCGTAATGTGAATCCGAAATCTCAGCAGCTGTGCCGGACAGTGTGCCAGTCCCTCAAAACCTTAAAACAGAATTGTCCCGCCTCCCAGCCATTCCACCTCCGAGGATATATGCGTAAGAATGATACCAGAAGCACTATATCCCCAGACACTTAAAGTGTAGAGCAATGGAGTCCACTTACAGAGAGTTAAGCTTAAGCCGTGTGCAGACATCATCCCTCTAAACTATTTGGTCTACTTCCCTTTCAATAACCTTGAGATATAACTTGCCATGTTCTGCCTGGGTCTGTCTTACTCCAGGTGACCACCAGTTCTCATGATCTCTTACCCCATGACATCTCTCCCTTTCTCCTTCTCTGCCCTCCACGTGGTCTCTTCTCAGACCCCCGGCCCCAGGCCCTGCCTTCTGCCCAGCTACAGGCAGTATGACAAGGATTTCCTTGTCCCTGAGGTAACCAGATCTTGGGGTCCAATATTTAGCATTACAGTACATAGCAACAGAACAAAGCTCAACAAGAAGGAAACGCTACAACACAGATCAAATTTTCGGGAATTCATTTGAAGTGAAATGACTTAGTCACAAAGAGACAAATATTGATGAGGTACCTAGAGTAGTCAAAAATCATACAGACAGGAGCAAGGTGGGCAGGGGGGAGAGAATGGGACTTGATTACGGGGTGTAGTGATCTGTCACTACAATGAAGTCCTCATGTGTCCCCTTACTCCTTCCCTTTCATACACTGACTTGTAGGAGACTGCCACAGCTAAGTGTGGCTACACCAGCTGTCACATATATACAATGTCCAGTTAGCTCATAGTTGGCTTTAATCCCGCCCGTGTTTTCTCCTCCACATCCCAAGTCCTCCAGGCAAGGAGTAGCCTTTCTATTTCCTCATCTCCAATCTCCTTCTTTCCTAGTTCCTTTCCCGTCCGCCCGCACAGAGGCAATGTGATTTATTTTATCTTTAAAAGTTCCTCCTTAGCCAGGTGGTGGTGGTGGCGGCACGCGCACACCTTTAATCCTAGCACTTGGGAGGCAGAGGCAGGCAGATTTCTGAGTTTGAGGCCATCCTGGTCTACAAAGTGAGTTCCAGGACAGCCAGGGCTACACAGAGAAACCCTGTCAAAAAAAAAAAACAAAAAACAAAAAACAAAAAAACAAAAAACAAAAAACAAAAACAAAGAAAAAAAACGAAAAACAAAACAAAACAAAAACCATAAAAAAAAAAGTTCCTCCTTGTCTCCACCCAGCTTTCCATTCTCTCCCTTTATTCATAATACAATGTCTTGCAGAACAATTTGTAATTGTTGTTTCTAGCTGAAGCATTCTTTATCTCTAGAACGCACTCGGTTCAGGTTTCTATCCCACCCCTCCGCAAATTGCCTTTTTCAAGACCCACCGTGGCTTTTCCCTTGCAGCCCCAGGAGTTGGTGCCAGGTTTCCTGTTTTCTGAACCCACTGGCAACATTGGCCTCAGATGATCGCACTCTTTGGTGGCTCCTTGTTAGGCTGTACCTGATCCTTCCAGCCTCTCCTTTGGAGTGTCCAGCTTAATTCTCCACCTGAAATTTGGCGGTTTTTAATCTGCCTTTCTTCTGTAATCCGCAGCTGTCTTAGTTAGGGTTTCTATTGTGAAGAGACACCAGGACCATGGCGATTCTTATAAAAAGAAAACATTTAACTGGGGCTGGCTTACAGTTCAGAGGTTTAGTCCATTATCATCAAGGTGGGAAGCATGGTGGCGTGCAGTCAGACATGGTACTGAGAGTTCTACATCCGGCTTGGCAGGCAGCAGGAAGAAAGAGACTCTGGGCCTGGCTTAAGCTTTAGAAACCTCAAAGCTCCCCCCCCCCCCAGTGACACACTTTCTTCAACAAGGCCACACCTCCTAAGAGTACCCCCACATTCCACTCCCTGGCCACCACGGTCTTGTTGCCATATAAGCATGCAAAATTGCAGTCAGTCCAACTTCACTATCACAGTCTCAACAAAGTCCAAAGTCTCTTCTGAGATTCATGGCAATCTAACTGTAATCCCCTATAGTAAGTTCGAAATAAAAAAGCAGATCACATACTTACAACGAAAGATGGTGCAGTATTTACAGTACCATTCCAGATGGAAGGAAAGTGAGTAAATACTGGGCCGAAGCAAGACCAAAAGCCAGCAGGGCAAACTCCGAACTGCATCTCCATGTCTGATACTGGCACTCTAACAGTCTCCGATTCTTCTCAGCTTTGTTGACCGCATCACACTTCTTTCTCTTGGCTGTCCCTAACCTGTGTTGGCAGCTTTTCTCCACCACTCTGGCATTTCCAACGTCGCCGAGTCTCTAAGGCTTCACCTTCACAGCTTCACACGATGGCTTCTCTGGGCCTCCATGCAGGGCCACCCCTCCCACGTGCCTGGCCCCAGCAGCTTGCCTTAATCACAGAGGGAGATTCCATAACTTCCTTTTTTGCATCCTTGACTCTAAAGCCAGAACCCACCCTCCCCCCCCACCCCCNCCCCCACCCCCACCCCCAAAGCTGCCAAGTTCTGCTGCTGGCTAAGGCTGGACCATGGCCCCTTTGTTCAAGCGCATCTTCCCCAGCTTTCTGTTTTTTGATTGTTTCCTTCGCTGCCTAAGCTTGGCTGTCCTAGAACTCACTCTGTAGACCATGCTGACCTTGAACTCCGGAATCCACTGCTTTTCTAATCTAAAGTCCCAAAGTCCACATTCTTCCAAACAAAAGCATGGTCCGGCCTATCATAGCAAAACTCCAGTTCCAGGCTCCGACCTCTTATCTTAGTTCTTCCAAAAGGCCACACTTACCCCAACAAGGCCACACCTCCTAAGAATGCCCTTTGAACCTGTGGGAGCCATTTTTCACTCAAACTAGTCTAACAGTCAATTCATCATCGGATCTACTGTTTTGAGTTCTGAAATGTGTATAGACTCTGGCTGCCTCTCCTTTTCTGTGGTGGCTCCCATTGTCTCACCCCTGGATTATTTAGTGCCTTCTTGACTAATCCTATTTCTGGCCTGTTTGTGTTCTATTATTACTCCTTTGGGGATGGGATTTGGGGACTCTGAACACTCTTGCTGGTACAATATACACATATGCATAGCATGCATGAGTTCATCAGAGGGGCAACCTTGGGGTCGGTCTTCCGACCCCACCTTCCACCTTTCTCTTAGCTTCCCCTATTGTAGTGAAGCCTAGAGCTACACCCCGGAGGTCAGGCTAGCTGGCCCTGAGTTTCCAGGGGTTCATGTTGCATGGCGGAGATTAGAGGTGTACCACTGGGTTCAGATTTTGAAACACAGGCCCTCATACTTGTGAGACAAGCCCTTTAACTGGCTTGAGCCAGATCCCAGCCCTTATAATCTCAGGAGAGCAATCAAGAAAACTGTTGATTTATTTATGTTGTCAGCATGTCTTGACATAACCCAGGCTGATGTCATGCCTGGCTTAGGGGACTCCTGTACACAAAATTCTTCCAAGACGTCCAGTCTCAAGGGAAAAGTGAGGCCTCTCGGGGGTCTTGGCTTTAGGAAATCTGGTCCTCGCTTGTTCTGATCCCCTTGGCTCGCTCTCTCCCTGCTCCCCAACTCTCCTGCTGCTGTGTCTGCAGGCCACTGTGGCTTCTGTCCCTGTGTCTCAGCCTGGAAGGCTTTCTTTCCCACATGCTCACAGAGCATCCTGTTCCGCGGGTTTCAGGGCTGCCTTCTGAGAGATGGTCTCTACCTCTTCTGCTCAGTGGTCGGCCCGAGGCCTATCCCTTCTCACCTTGGCAGGCCTCGTTCTTCTGCATGTTTTTGTCTTCTCCGTGGAGTCTTAGCTGCCCTGGGACTCTCAGAGATCTGTCTGAGCCCTGGGATTAGAGCCATGTGCTTCCGTGCTTAGGACTTCACAGACATTCATTTGCTCATTCTTGTTTATCCCACTGGGATGTGGGCGTGTGAGGTCAGAGACTGTTCATTGCTGTATCTCTAGCCTGACAACTTTATAGATTCCTATAGGTATTGTTGAGAAATGGAGTGAACAAGGAATGGTTGTCCCCATGTCCCCTTATGGGTTCCACTGTTCTCCTGTGTGCTGTGACTCGATTATCTTGGTAAAGAAGCTGTCTGATGTCCCAATCTTAAAACAAAACAAAACAAAAACAGTTGTTACAATTTTATGTTTCCTTTTCTTTCATACTGTGATTCAGAACTTACACCTCATTTGTGTGATTATCTACCTTTTCCGTTCTAGCTTTAGCCACATAGAAACAAGAATCATGTTTGGCTTTTTGTTGCATCTTGAAGAGTGAGCACTCTATCTATCTGTAAGTGGAAAGCCATGTAGCTCCCATTACCTTATTTCCACACTGGTCCCAGCTCCATGGGAGCAGTTTGAATAGAGATGTCAGCTCAAGAAGCCCCTCCCCAAACTTCCTTTTAGGCAGGTATGGCAGCCTCGAGGAGGCAAAGACACAGGGACCATCCTGAGTTCAAGGCTCATCTGAGTTACAGATTAAGGCTCTGGCACAAGACAGAGCAAAGAAAAAGAAAGAAAGAAAGAAAGAAAGAAAGAAAGAAAGAAAGAAAGAAAGAAAGAAAGAAAGAAAGAAAGAAAGAAAGAAAAAACCCAAATTGTTTTTAATATTGGAGGGCTGGAAAAGGGAAGCACTTTATATACCACGCAAGTGGGGGGAAGTGGCTCTTTCTTATTTTACTAGTGGTGACGTTGTCAAGGTTCTGTAAAATAATTCCAGACATGACCCATAAATACGGACAAACATGGGATGTAACTTGTTACTATGCTGAGGTTTTGTTTGTTTATTTTTTCTCACCAGGTACACATCTAAACCTGAGAAGAAATTAGTCTACGCTATTTTCCTTAAATGGCCCATCTCTGGAAAGCTGTTTCTTGGACAACCCATAGGTAGCCTGGGGGAAACAGAGGTAAGAATGAATTTTATCTTGACTGTTCCTTTAAATTGACGAGTAAAACATATTGGGGAGAACATGGCTTGTTCTAGGGGAAACTTTCACGAAACCTCATATACCTAAGAAAAATGTTACTTTAAAGTGACTTAAACAAAGCAAGGCCAGCAGCTATTTAGTCACAATGTTCTGAAATTCTAAGAAAACTGAACGTGTAAGCTATGATATCTCTACACATAATGATGTAAAATAAAATAGCATCATTCTTTATCGTTACTGTGCCATTTAACTTCACTCTATTCACTGAAAATGAGTTTTTCAAAGAGCACTAATTGCCTCCCTGTTTTAGTTAAAATTTTACTACTGTGTACAGACACTATGACCAAGTCAACTCCTATAAAAAACAACATTTAATCGGGGCTGGCTTACATGTTCTGAGGTTTAGTCCATTATCATCAAGGCATGGCAGTATCCAGGCAGGCATGGTACAGGAGGAGCTGAGAGTTCTACATCTTCATGGAAGGCTGCTAAGACAAGACTGGCTTCTGGGCAACTAGGACAAGCATCTTAAAACCCACACCCACAGTGACACACCTACTCCAACAAGGTCACACCTCCTAATAGTGCCACTCCCTAGGTCAAGCATATTCAAACAAACCATCACATTCCCCCAACATCACACCAAGAACACGTTGAATCCAAGAAAGACGTTACCATTCTTCTTTGATTATTTAAGGCTGTCATCAGACCCAATGGAGTGCCCTGTGATATATATCTTGGGCCCTTTTCTAGAAGTTGATAATGTCTTTGGAGTGAAATATCCTGTCGTTCTCCTTTTGTCTCTGTATTAGTCAGGGTTCTCTAGAGTCACAGAACTCATGGGTAGTCTCTATATAGTAAAGGAATTTGTTGATGACTTACAGTCTGCAGTCTTAACTCCCAACAGTGGTCACTAGCATCTGTGAATGGAAGTCCAAGGATCTAGCAGTTGAGTCCCACACGGCACAAGCAGGCGAAGGAGAGAGAGGGCCTTCCTTCTTCCAATATCCTTATGTATGTCTCCAGCAGAAGGTGTAGCCCAGATTAAAGGTGTGTTCCACCACACAGATGGCCTTGAACTCAGAGATCTCACTGTCTTAATCTTCTGAGTTTCATAGCCACGATGCCTCAAGATCTCCATGCCAAAATCCAGGTCAGAAACTTCTATCTCCCATCCTCCAAATTAGGATCACTGGTGAGCCTTCCAATTCTGGATTGTAGTCCAGATATAGTCAAGTTGACAACCAGGAATAGCCACTACAGTCTCCCTTTCACTTCTTAGTTCTAACACTGGAGGCTGACCAGGGTGAAAGATGGGTTTCAAATGCAGTGTTGAAGCACAGCCTCCAAACCTGGATACAGCAGTGTTTTTATTTTATTTTTTAAATCTATGTCTTGCTTGGCATTAACAAATACAATAATCACAATTCAGGACTTTGTTTTGTGTTTTTCCATGTGATAACGTATTACGGTTCAAATAACCCTAGAGTATGTCCAGAACTCACTTAATAGGAGCAAGACCAAGACTACAGGCCAATCATAGCTATCATTGGTTGAATTCATACACTACTGACCAGTGGGAATCACTGGAAAATCTGACAGTCATAGCTACCTGGGAGAAGGAAGGCGTTCTTCTGTGTGTAAGAACTGGGCAGGCCTGAATGGGCAGATTGCTCCCAGTTATTTCCCATCTCCCATCCTCTCTTTGAGCATCTCCCCGACTCTGGCACTCCATTTTTCCTTTCTCAATCTGTGAATGTTTGTGGATAATGTGGGAACAAGGGGAGTAAGATGTAAAATGGTGTGGGAGCGCTAAAGGTAAAAATGGAGCTTTTTTTTAAAGTACTTTTTTGGAAGCTCTGACTCCTTAGCAAGTGGACATCACAATGCTGTACTAGGGCACATTTGTACATTGTTGTCTCTGCTTCCGATTACAGGTAGAACTGCTGGGCCATGGACAGCCACTGACTTGGACATCTTCACAGCCCAGTGGCATTACGGTGGAGTTGCCTCTGCTCAGCGTACATCAGATGCCCTGTAATTGGGGATGGACTCTTGTACTAAGTAATGTGATTTAACCTGCCGCTGAAAGACCTACACTGCAGGTACCTCAAACCACAGGAAATGGCAGGGTTTTTTTGTTTCTTTGTTTTTCTTTTTGTTGTTGTTGTTGTTGTTGTTTTTAAGTAACACTAAAGAAATCAGGCTAAAAAAATGATACCAAAACTGAAGTCATTAGGCAATGCAGCTTCCCTGCTCCTTCTTCGTAAAACCGCTCATGTTACCATTTGACTATGCTTCCCTCCAAAGTCTCATCCTGCTGAATCTATTTCACATGTCGCTCACAGGTGGAAATTTTTTTCTTTTCTTTTTCTTTTTTTTTTTTTTTTCAGAGAAGCAAGAAACGCCAAATCCTCTATTGAAGCCTTAACTTAACTCCACGTGGCTGTACTGGAAACAGAGCTCTTGAAATGGTTAAGATTAACCCATCGTGGGGCTAGCCCTAATACCAGAGGGCTTGGTGTCTTATAAGGAAGAGGCAATAAAGATGCAGGAGCACAGGGGAAAGGCATGTAAAGGAGGCAGTTATCCCCAAGCCAAGGAGAAGACTACAGAAGAAACCGCATCTCTCTTAACACCCTCATCTTGAACTTCTATCCTCTAGGGCTGTGAGGAAATATAACTTCTTGTTGTTGAAGCCATCCAGGATGTCTTTGGTCGTCCCTATACCCCCCCATCATAAATCCTCATATATAATGCAAGACTGTATGTAATGAGTTTGATTAATGTGTCCAATGAGTTCCGTAATTATCTTTTCATTTTAAAGACTTCCCTCATATTCATAAAGCTTCTATTTGCTGTAGACATTTTTGAAACACAAGTCACCGCCTAGACCACTGCAACTATTTTATAACATTTTAGTATACATTCCTCCAATTTGGGGACAGAAAGAGGTGTGAGATCGGAGGGATGATATGAGGGCTAAAACTCAGGTTGCAAACCTAGCTGAAAATTGGGAAGGTGTCATTAGCTTCTTTTCTGTTCCTGTCATGAAACACACTGACCAAAACAATACACTGGAGGAAGAGTTTATCATGGCTTATAGTGTCAGGGCGTCATATGGGAGTCTGTTAGAGTATGAAGGTACAGCAGCAGGCGAGCACAGCAGCTGGAGACCACCACATCTTCAAGTGCTAGCATGCGGTAGAGAGTGAGTGAACTGGGTCGGGTGAGCACTGTACCTGTGGTTCTCAGGCTTCCTAATGCTGCGACCCTTTTTATAGTCCCTTAGGTTGTCGTGAACTGCCCCCCCCACAATTATTTTCGCGTGTGTAATTTTGCTACTGGTATGAATTGCAATGTAAATATTTTTGGAGATAGAGGTTTGCCAGAGGGGTCACGACCCTCAGGTTGAGAGCACCACGGCTCTAATCTGTCAATGCCTACTGGCCCTGTGGTATATACTTCCTCCAGGAAGGCTGTGTCACCCAACTCTTCCCAAATGGCGTCACCAACTGAAGACCAAGTGTTCAAATACCCGAATCTACGGAGGATTTTTCTCATCCAACCCCCCCTCCCCCATCCACCCACTCCCAACCCCCCACGTAAATAGCCTATTTAGATCTTTGTCTGCGTTTCTTTTCTGGTGCTGGGACAAAACACTGTGAGCAAGGGAACTTATAAGAGAGAGAGAGTTTAACTGGGCTTGTGGGTACAGAGGACTGGAGCCTATGGTGGCAGAGCGAAGGTGTGGGGAGTAGGCGGCTGATCAGCTGCTGAGAGCTCCATATGCAATAGACAGAGAAACACTAGATAGGCGACTTAACAAGCCTCCTCCAGCCTCCTCCTAATCTTTCCCACACTTCCATCAAATGAGAACCAAGTATGCAAACATATCAGCCTATGGGGGCCATGCTCAAACTACCACTGCGTTCCTGTAAAATCAGATAAAAATAATTGTAGCAGAACTCTCCCCTAATTAATTAAATAATAAAGATGATGAGAAGACAATCCCGGGGATAAGGAGCAGGTGGGCCTTCCAAGTAAGAGAGAGAGGAAGAGGGAGGAGGGTGCTCCCTTTTGGACAGCGAGGTGGGAACGAAAGCAGGCAAAACGTAGACCAGGGACCGACCGTTAGATCTGGTAGCAGAACCCACCAGAATCCGCCGCTGGAAGATTTCTAACATAGAATAGTGGAGGAGCTTAGGGTGATGGAGTCTGCACCCGACAGTTGTGTTCTCTGTTGATTCTAAACCAAGAGAGTCTGGTGTTTTCCATTTGCTGCGACTCAACTGAGTTCTAGGGGGAAAAGTACCTGCAGAGGAGCATGGGTTGGTGAGAGTGCGCCCCCAGCCAGCTTTGGGTATTTGGGTGTGTTGAGCAGTTTGGCATCACCTAGCCACAGGGGTAGGGTGACTGGGAACTGGAGCAAGCACACCTCGGGAAGTTGGGCGAACCACCACATGGGGATGGATAGCCACGGGGCAGGGAGACTGCCTCGGCCAGTGTAGCCCGTGATAGATGGATTGATTTTTAATTATTACACACAAAACATAATAGTGACTCTGATATACGTTTAAAGAAAAACGGATTAAAGAACTCATTCCCAAAAAGGTGTTCACAACATGGTCAGGTGTGATGACGCCCACCTATATTCCCAGACTAGAGAGAGGTTAACGCAAGAGGATCACAAGTTCAAGGCCAGCATGCACTACGTAGGCACACAGACCATCTCAAAAATATTTTTAAATGGTCATATATTTTTTGTTATATTATGTATTCAAATTCATTTTAAAAAAATCATTTAAGACCTGGCAGTGTTAGCACACGCCTTTAATCGAGGTGCTTAGGGGGCAGAGGCAGGCAGATCTCTTAAGTTCAAGGTCAGCCTGGTCAACAGAGCAAGTTCCAGGACAGCCAGGGCTACACAGAGAAACACCGTTTTGAAAAACCAAAACCAACCAACCAAACAAATAATAAATCTTTTGTAGAGAGTAAAACAAAATACCATTCACTATACTTATCTCCTGAAATTTATCTTTGAGGTTGACATCTTTTAAGACATCCATTGCTGAAGACCTTGCAACTATCAAGACTTGTTCTTCTTGAGACAAGACTCACTATGTTGTCCAGACTGGACTTAACATTTTTTGGATTCAAGCAATCTTACTGCCCCTGTCTTCAAGTAGCAGGGAATACAGATGTGCCCTGTCACACCTGGCTGATAGTACCAACTACTCAAAACTATGCCAAAATATTCATGGGGAAAATATTTGTTCCTCCTAAATCTCAATATTTTATTAGAGGGCCATTATGTAGGTTTAAATGATCAACTTGTACAACAAGAAAATACACACACGCACACAAATTCTTTTTACGTTTTTCTTTTCATTAATTTACTTATTTATTCACTTTACATCTGATCACAACCCTCCTCCCACTCGGGGCTCCCCCTCACATGGTCCCTCCCATCATTTCTCCTCCCATATCCTCTGAGAAGGGGGAGTCCCCTCTGGGTATCACCTCACCCTGGCACATCAAGTCACTGCAGGACTGGGCACATCCTCTCCCACTGAGACTAGACAAGGCAGTCCAGTTAGGGGAATGGGATCCTCGGGCAGGCAAACAGAGTCAGGGAGAGCCCCCTGCTGCAGTTGTTGGGGGACTTGCATGAAGACTAAGCTGTACAATCTATTATAAATGTGCGAGGGGGGTGGGGTGCGGTGGGCCTAGGTCCGGTCCATGCTTACGCTTTGATTGGAGGGAAAACACAAGATTTTAAAAAGGTACAAAGCCAAACATAAATTCAAAGCAGTGTTGTAAGAACCTTGACACAGATACTGAGTCATCTGTTTAAGAAAGTGTTTTTAAGAGAAAAGAAAACGTAAACTGCTTAAATTCTTTACTTGATAAGAGTTGAAAATAAAAGGAGAAGATAAGATGCCTAAAGCAAATTGTATACAGGGCTTACTGATGAGAAGCTGTATTTGTTACTGCCACATTGCCACATTACTGGGATTAAACACCGGACATAAAACAATGTAAGGATGCAGTTACCATGGTGAGAACCACACAGTTGGGGCGTGAGACAGCTGGTTACACTGGGTCTGCAAATGAGGCTGTGGGGAAATGAATGTTTGGCCAACACTTGTTGTTTTTCTGTACTCCTCCCCCCTTCCTTCTTTTCCAGTGAGATACAGACCATGGAATGATGTTACCTATCTAGTCTTTGTACTCAAGTTGAACAAAATGCCCTCACAGGTGTGTTCAGAGGCATTCCTGTAGGTGGGTCCAAACCCAGTTAGATTGACAAGGAAAATTAACCATCATAGTACTTCATAACTTGACACGCAAATAAATACATTTTTTTAACCCTAACGTGCTAGCCCTTGACCTCTGTTGTATGACAAAACTTGCCTTGCTACATATGTGCTAGACATGTCTACTAACCCCAGATGGGGAAATAAGTGTTGCAGCTCTGAGGGGCAAGGGTTCCCCAAATGGGAGCATTGCAGCTCCAAAAGGTATCCTGGCAGTCACTAGCCAAAGAATACCATGATGTCAACTGCACAAGAAACCTCACAGAAAACACTTATTGGAAAAGACACAAGGGGGTGGCTCCCTGTTTCAGCTAGAAACAGGGAACTAAGAAGGAATCTGGCTTATATAGGCTTTCTTGGGGGTAGAGTTTTCCAGGGTGGAGATTTCCAAGGTAGGGATTGGTGAGATTCCAATTCCTGAGCTTTGGGCAAAGCCTCACAATTGGTGGAGTTTCAAGTTCAGGAATTGATGGGGTTTTGAGCCCAGGGATTGGCAGGTTTTCAAGTTGCTTAAGTTTGAACCTTTACCCTACACTCATGGCAGGGCACAGTATGGATACTACCAAAGCCCAACTTGGTGAACTAGTGCGTTTTACTGGGATTATAGGACTGTGGGTGAGAAGTTACATACAGCAGCAGGAATGATTCAAGGACAGCTTCATCACCAAGGCCACCCCTAAGGGGACTCTAGCCCACTTGAGCATGTGGCTCCGGCAGGCATTGCCCTTCTCCCACATTCTCTCTGCCTTGCTAAAAAACAAAAAACAAAAAACAAGAACTTAGATTACATTCCTAAAGCTACACAAGATCTGTACCCTTATTGTCCACTTCTTCTTCCTGAGGCTATCAGGGTTCAGCTATCAAAGTACTTAAGTCCAGCAATCAAAAGCCCCCTTTGGCTCACCTAATTAATGTGCCCAGTTAAAACTAAATACCTCATTCTAACATCGGTCTCCCCTTTACCTTTATACACCATCAGAGAGATTTCTCTTTGGTATTGTAAAACTCTTGACCCTCTTGTCTGAAGCTGTAAACTCATTGTTCTCCTCTGGAAACTGAATTTTTGTTTATCATTCTGCTGAGTGTAATCTCTCAGAGCAGCAAGCAATGACCTGCCACAGACTAGCTGTTACAATGTCTTAAGATTTTCTTGGCCACACTTCATTACATTAATCCCACGGGGGGGGGGGGGAATAAGACTACTACAATTTTGGGCCATATTTGAAGCAAGCTTGATTTTATTGGTGTACCAAGAGCTTGCTAGCAACTGCCTCCTAAGTCCAATTAAAGAGAGCAGCCCTGAATCCATTTCTTGGGTTCCTTTTAAGGAGTAAAATCACAAATAATTGTAAGCAGGTTCACATAAGAGAGAAAATGGAACAATAAGGAAATACAGAAAAATGTCCAAAACCAACCAACCCCACCAGATGATTAGAGAGGGTCGGGAAGGGTCAGGGAGGGCCACAAAGGGTCAGGGAAGGTCAGGGAGGGTCAGGAAGGGCCAGGGAGGGTCAGGAAGGGTCTGGGAGGGTCAGGGAGGATCAGGGAGGAACAGGAAGGGCCAGGGTCTATAAAACAAGTCAAGGTCATAGGTTGGGGCAGGTCAGGCTCCAGGAAGACAGACTTAAAAACAGTAACTCAGCTCTTACAGTAAGTGGAAATTTATTTCAAACAATGCAGCATAATGACTCCTGCCTTCAAAATGGAGTTAGGCAGGTTCCTCAGTTCCTTTTTGATTTCGCTTCAGTCCTATTTTTCATGACCCAAGGAGAAAGCAGCTAAGGGTTGTTTTGTTTCCAATGCCTCTCCGTTCCCCCTGAAACCTTGTGAGTTGGGACTTCACTCTATTTGTCTTGGAATTCTACTTTTCTGAATTTCCACTAGATTGAGCCCTGCCTATGTATATTGTTATCTAGTGTTTCTTTAGCAGGAAGCTCCAGACTCTACCACATGCCCCGCACAAACCAGCTCTGAAGGTCTATGGACCACATGGTGTTTCTTGGTACACATTTTCCGTATGACTGACTTATTGCCTTGCTTTGACAAAATGCCTAAGGAAGGCAACTTAGGAAAGGGTCTATTTGGCTTACAATGAAAGTTCAGCACCTCATGGTGGGGAAGGCGTGTGGCCAAAAGCATGAAGCAGCTGGCCACATTGTCTGGAGACTGAAAGATGAATGCTTGTTTTCCAGGCATTGTATCATTTCTATTCAGTCTTGGATTCCAGCCCATGGAATGGAGCTATCCACATTCAGGGTGGATCTTCTCACTATAGCACTCAAGACCAAAGATGCATCTTGGCAATTGCAATCTAGCTGACAATGAAAATTAGCCACCACAGGAGCTTTGAGAGACGCACATTATAAGATGTACTGCCAATAACTAGACAACATAACAAAAATATATGAGGCATCTAAATTCAAATCTATTTAGGGTATATTTTGCTTCCATGTGAAATATACTATATTTGTGTCTATGAAGAGTATAAGGATTCAAAAATCACTAAAGCATATTATTAAGATCATCTGTGGTATGGAAGACAAGAATTATCAGGATTATTAAAATCAGTATCAGGTAACAGTTTTGGTCCTACAAATAATCTTTTCCTTAGAGTTGTCTTATTTGAATTTCAGTCAGTTTTTACACTTAATGTCTTAATATTGAAGGCAAACCAAACTAGATTACTTGGTTGAATAAAATAGACCCTGATGTTGACTTTCCCAGTCTAAATTTATGGTTTGTCTGTTTCTTATGAATGCCATCCAGAGGTGACAGGGCTGCTCTAAAGGTCAGCCTGTTCAAATACCTATAAATTAGGAAATATCTATGCATTAGGAAAAAACATCACTTTACTTTTGTGGAGTAAAAACCACTACTAGATAAGAATTTGCCTGCCTTATCTCCAAGCAAAATAAACACCCTTCTTAGGTTTACACACCTATAATAAGTCTATTTATTGTGTCTGGAAGGGGAAACGCGTAGAAGCAACAATGTCCATTCAAACAATGCACTAATTAACTAATGCTCGCTTCCTGCTGACTGATGGCTAGGATAAGCAACGGTTCCCAGTGAGCGGCACACCCTCCGGTCCCATCCCTACATGTTGTGTGTGTACCCAAGATCAGCTATGTGGCTGCAATGGTCTATGTCCATCTCTTGAACCTCCAAGATGTGATCTTAAAAGTGAAGTCTTTCTTAATGTGATTACGTTTTGAAAGGAGCTCATGTTGGATGGGGGATGAACACTTACACCTGAAGAAAGGACACAGACATGTAATTAGGGCTCTACTTCTAAAAACAATAACAACAACAACAACAACAACAGAAACCCCTAGAATCTGAAGGTAAGCAAAGAACAAAAGGATTTCCCCAGAGCCTTCAGAGGGCCCTACTGACACCTTGGTTTTAGATTTCACAGCAGAATTAAAAGAGATTTTTAGTGTTTCAAGCAGTCCAGTTAACAGTAATTTGCTATGGCAGCCCTAGGAGACTAATACAAATCGATTCTGCCAGTGGAATATTTCATTACCTTGATTGTGTAAGCTAATGACTGGAGAGGGGCAGTTTTCCTGACAGCTAAGTTGAATACTGACAGTTGAGTACTGTGGAATGATAAAAGTGTTGCCTTAAAAAAACAACAACAAAATACCACCATGTTGGGTCAGTGTGAATAACTCAGTACTAAAAGATCGGGAAGTATAAAACCACCTCATGGATGCTGTGTGTGATTTTTACCAGAAAGGCAATAGAGAACATCTCTAAGTAGACTTACAGGGCCTTCCCTGTATGTGTAATTACTAATGGGGAACACAGATGCACCCTGAAAAGGGAGACGAGGCCTAGATCCTATGGGAAATACTTACTAATTAAGAATGTTTAGATTTCGATGTTAAAATGTCTAAGGCTTTGTGATAGCCTGTTTTAAATCACTTTCTAACCAAACTGTTTCAGACAAGAGGGTTCTAGCACTATTAGGAGCGAATCAGTACTATGCAGCATCCTTAACTTTAAATGCATAGGTTATTCCGATGTTTTTAAACCTTGCCACCTCATCAATGCCTGTGACTCTGCAGGTGCTGATGGCTCCAGGTGATAATGTTTGGTTGGACAATTTTCTTCTGACAAGGCTACAACTGCATGATCTCAGTTTCTCTGATTGAAATCCTGAGCATTTTTGGATGAGATGCATGGCCTATTCCATATACATACATACATACATACATACATACATACATACATACATATATATATATCTTCTAATGTTCCAAAAGGCAATTTCTTTCTTACTCAGTTAGAAATGACAGTGTCAGTAAATCTTATCGAATGCTAAAAATAAGTGTGTCTCTTCTGACCTCTCTTTTTATACGCAGTTGTCTTGTTACAGACCTCAGCCAAGCTGTACAAAGACCTTTACAATTTATTTTCTACCATCTCCCATTTAGCTATAATGTTTAATGTGGCAGGAACATAAAACTATGTTATGAGAACAATTTATTACTAGATATAGATACTCTATTGCTGACACGTGATTCAGTCACTTCTGCTTTAATGCCCTTCTCAATGAAGAACCACAGGTAAGCTAGAGACAAGAGATAATTTATTATTAATTAGTTTTTCTGAAAAAAAAAGTTATAAGAAAGCACCAACTACAAATAAATTAATGGCTAAAAAGCATTAACTAAACAAAACTATGTTTTATTAAAATAGTTTATTGCAACAAGTTATTATACTCAAAATCAATACAAAGTTATTAAATTTATACACAAATGAATAAACCTCTGTAATTATTAATAATTGTTAGTAAACGACATAACATTAGCCTGAAAATCTATATGCAACCTTCTGAGGGTTGCTAACAAAGCTTTAGAAAATGCTGCAAATAAATATTGAAGAAACAACAGCAAAGAAAAGTAAAGTTGATCATAGGGGTTCAAACGCACTGATTCCTAGACGATAAGCCCTCTGGCAAGTTTGTGCGAGCAAATCACGTGTGCCTTGTAAGGGTGGCTGGAGAGAATCTGGCTTGCTCTTGCTTACTTCAGAGTCCAGGAAACTTCATAGTTAAACATCCTAATTTCAGAGTCCACCACTTCTAGATCTACTTTTCAAGACATATCTTCCCTCATTCTATGTGTGAAAGGACACCACATTCCATTCCATGTACGTATAGAAGTACCTACTTGGTTTGGATCAGCTATCCAGACTGTAAGAAATCATGATTGATCCTGATGTAATTTGCGCACCAGTTAGATACACCTGATGAAGTAGATTGCTGATGAATTAAAAATACAGTAAGGTGCTAAATGAATCTACTTCATTATGAAATGAAGACTTTGCTCAAAAACAGATTTTATTAGGCATTTGGTTGCAAATTGTCACTCTAGGTATAGGTGATTTATTCAGGGTACTTTTTAATGCAGATGAATCCGCTGTAGTTTTTCTTGAAAGAAAACAATCATTTCTCCAGCTGTTGGGGGGTACTAAATGCTTCGTACACGTTAGCAGCAAAGTCTTTCACTTGTTCCATCATCAGCAGATCCTGGTAACAACGATGACACAACAGTTTGTAAGAGGTTAGATGCTGTGCAATACATCTGTCTTGAAGCTTTGTGTACTCAGGAGCAAGGAGAAACTAAGGGAAGGGGTGCTTTTCTTATACTAAATTATAGGAAATACTGCCAGTTTCTTATTTCTAGAAAATATAGCAAATAATTCTTATATATGTAGTATATGTCTACTTTATATGAACACATATACATAAATCAAATGCATACACTTTATAGCAAAGGTTCTCAATCTCCTGCTGGTGAATATGAAGCTGTGGGAAGAAATCACCTTTTGTTTTAATTAACTGAAATGTCATGTTTCCTTTAAGCAGGACCATAGGCCTCAAACTGCGTCAGCATTAAATGGGAAAAGGGAAACTGTCTTCAAATTCTTTTTAAAATTCTTATGACAGTTGTGGAGGTTATCAGAACTTCCGTTACATCTTGTCAGTTTAGAAAGAATTTTCTTTTAAATGTATTTTGAGAACTATAAAGTGTTTTCCCTTAAAATGATGGGAAGTGAACTCATGAGGCCCCAGGAAGAAGGGAGGTCTGGTGGGGTGGGGGGTGGGGGTGGGGACATCCTCATGGAGACTGGAGTGGGTGGGGGAGGTATGAGATGTGGAACAGTCAGAGGGTGGACTGGGAAGCTGATAAAATCTAGAGTGTAAAAAAAGATTAAATAAAACTTTTTAAAAGGGGGGAGGGGGTTGCTTCCTGTTACGCTTGTTCTCCTGAGGCTGCTTCTGCACTTCTGCACTACAGCTACCAAGCACCTCAGGATCCACAGCCCTCCGACAAGCGTAAACTGACGCCAGTACTCAGTACTGAGCTGTGTTTGCTTGGTTTGGGCACAGGTCTTGGTGTAGCCCACACTGGCCGAGGCTTGACACTCCTGCCTCGGCCTGAGTGCCAGGGCTACTGATGTGCATCGTCACACCCAGCTGTTGCTTACATTATTTTATTGTGTAAATGAAAAATACATAAATGTCTTAAGCTTAGAGTTTTTCCATAACTAAAACCCAAACCACAAGCAGGGCCCACTGACACAGAGGAGTGTCCGGCTGCCTCCACCTGAACTACTCACACAAGTAAACAAACAAAGCCCACCTTTACCATTGAATGGAATGCGGGCAAGCCCCTGCGCACCTTTATTTACTAAATCAAGCTGCCGGCTCCTAACTCATTGTTCTTGTGTGGGTATGGAGCCACCTGCTACATTCCTGTGTTTAGATATTCAGTCTGCATCTACACCTTACTAGCCTGGTACTCTATTAAAACAATCTGCTGCAAGTGCTCTGCCACCATTTACACTGGAGTCGAGTTACTGGACTTGGCCCCCACATGAGCAATTTTCCTGTTCTTTTTTTTCATTGTCTCTGTAGTTTTCTCAATTCAAAAAACACAGTCTGATGCTACATGGGGAAAACAAAAACATGAACATCAAGATAGTTATGTCCCTAAATTCAGGAACGCTACTATGATTTTATCTTTACTTATTATCTTTCAGTTGACCCTGTGTGGGTTTGAGTTTTCTATTTCCATAGGTATCAAATAAACTTTCCCCTCATTTTCTTAGACTTCTGAGGTTATGTCTGTAACCTAATGAAGCACCAACCGAAAGCATGTTTCTTGAGCAGTTGGAATAAATATCCAAAGATGAACATGAAAGCCATTCCAGCCTTCACTACCACGGATCCATTTGCTGTTTCGTAAAGCCCACGGGTCCTTATTTAAAATCACGACTACAAATGCAGACAATAAAACTTACCATTTTGTTTTGATTATCAGTTATATGGGTTTGAATTAAAATACAATGTATGAAATTACTTAAGCCTTCAAGCTGTGGCTGCTATATATGGTGTTGTATTCTCATGAATTTGTTAAAATGGATGTTTCTGGGTCACACCAGAGAGGTTGGCAGAAACAGAAAAACTGTAAGGCTGACAGTTCAGTGACATGCCATCAGCCTTCATTCCCGGTTCTTCTGCAGTGTGAATGGGCAGTGCTTAGGTTTGGGAGGTATGACCAGGGAGCACAGGGCAGAGCCACCTGGGTCTAAAGGACAGGCTAATGACTCACAAGGGCAGGAGTCCTTATCATTGCTCTGCACTGCCCCAGGAGGACAAAGTCTCTCTAGACTGCACATTTATTACATCGTTGCAGACAACGACACCCGGGAGCCCTCATGTGGACATAGAGGCTTTGGACCCTTCACAGAGCAAGTCACTACAGCAGTTTGCGACTGAGCCATACTGTAAACCCTTTTAAACTTACAATACACTTCTCAAGTTAACAATGACTGAAAAAACTACACAGATTCAAAGTTATCCTTTTAATAAGATGCTTTCCAGAATGAATTCCAAAGGAGAGAAGCAATGGAGCTCTAACAGTTTAGTGAAATCTTTCCATTCTGTACGATTAAGCAGACTGTTGGGGCACTATTAGCAGCTACTTTATTAGTTATGAAAACATCTTGTTTACCACATATTTTTAATTTTTTTCAAACTATGAAGAACTGCATTGTTAATGCAAAGTATGATGCTCCAAAATGTAGCCAATCCCCAGGACATCCTCACTGGAGCGCAGTCTAACTAGAGTTGGACAGCAGGCGAAAGGTATTACTATGAATTTGCTGTCAAGCACAGCTACTCTTGTGGGCAAGCTACCACTCGGAATATGGTTACAAGCTCTATACAGCAGGGAGTGTACTGTCGTTTTGGAAACAACCATGAACAGAGCGTGTTTTCAGTACACCCAAGCTTCTCACTTACCTGCACAAAATGACTAGGCGTCTCACTGCACACTGAATGGATCTGCCCGTTCACTATGGGAATTATCTTAGCTAAAGGCAGGCTGACACTGGACAGACTGAAAACAAATTACCACAGCAGTTACTTTCTGAAATTATACACAGGCATTTAACATGTTAATTATAAAAGTATATACATATCATTGAAGAATGCTTATAAAAGTATATTAATAGAAAACCAAAATATAACTTCCCCATCTAAAAATAACAGCTATAGTTGATTTTGTGTATATTTTCTTCTGGCAATTTTTATATTTTTTTATTTTTTTTATTCTTTTTCAACTTAAAGCTCTATCTTATTTTTGTCATAAGATCCTTTAATGCTTTCTACGTCTCTGTCTGTTGTTTTCAATGATTAGGTGGTAGTCCATATGAGTTATCACACTGTCACCAGCTTCCTAGAGCCAGCACTCAAGTTCTTGCCCAAGTCTTTTCAGTATTTATTTGAGTTATCTGTGTAAACAGAGTTCTGGGTCATGTCAGCCGCCTCTGGCTCCCCTACTATGTGAGAAGTCCTGCCTTAGTGCCTCTCCCACGCCCCACACTCTTGTCCTAGGTCCACAGGACAGGCAAACACATCCTAAGTCTTTATTCCTGTGAACTGTCAGTCGTTACCTGACCAGGTTAACTTTACTATCACATGACAACATTATACCAACAGGACTGCCTTCCAGTCTCCTGTGGGGTTTCAGCAGTATTTTGATCATATCTATAGATTGATGTTAGGAGAAGAAATTTAACCTGTTTATTTTCCTGGGTTTCTATATATAAAGTTCTGTGGCTGTCAAACAATTATTTTTCCAGTTAAAAATGATCTTACATTTTGAAAAAATATACTTAACAGAAAATTATGAGTCATTTATCACCTTATTACTCATCTGTCTTAAAAATAAATATAAGAAAATTCAATGGTGCTCCTAAATTTTGGTCTTCAAAACTGGTCATTTCCTAGTCTTTTTTACATTCATCAGAATAAGCAAAAGTAAAATCTAAACATCCCAATATAGACAATCTTAATTCTGTTTCTGAACTGAATAAAAACCAGCCTGTTTCACCAATAAGCATATTTGCTTTTGATTTCAATTTTTATTATATCAATTTTTATTTACAGTAAGATGCAATAAATTTCTTAACTTCTATGCCTTTTCAACAGTATTTTTGTCCTGCCAACATTTTTATTACTTATTTACTGTGCATATGTACGTGTGTGTGTGTGTGTGTGTGTGTGTGTGTGTGTACAAGGGAAGGTAATAGTACAAACTGGTGGAGTCAATTCCTTCTTCACACCTTGCAGGTTACAAGAATTGAACTTGGGGCAGCAGGCTTGGCAGCAGGCGCCTTTACCTACAGAGCCATCCTGCAGGCATTGCTTTATTAATATATTACTGTTAGATTCACTGTAATAGTTTCCTTAACACTTAGTCCTTCTTTCATTTTTAATATTATTCCTAGTTAGTAATAATGTTGAAGTATAACTAAAATTCTATATTCTGATGTCAGTCAGGTTATTGTCCATTCAGCCTTCCTTGCCTTTGGACCTAAAATAGCTTTTTTTTTTTACTCTCATCACTTGAAAAATCTTAAGGTTCCTTTATGCTCTAAGGTGGGAGGTGGGAGATGGCTCAGAGGTTAAAAGCACTGACTGGCCTGCAGAGGACTAGGGTACAATTCCCAGCGCCATATCAGGCAGCTCACAGCCATGTCGACCTCCAGTTCTTGGGGTTCTAACGCTCTCTTCTGCCCTCCTCAGGCAATAGCGTATGTAGGGCATATATAGTAACACCTGTGCAAATGTAATTTTAAAAAATTAATTTTTAAAATAAAACAAATGTTTAAAAACGAAAAGAATGGCAGTGGTTGTAACATAAACAAATACTTGATCTCATACACTGAATCGCACTCCAGCTACATCAGCTTTTGACCTGCTGAATGCCTACAGCATCATCTCCCCTCCTGCACGACCAGCACTTGCTACACTCAACTGGAGCTTCATGTTTCAGTTATATTTTGAGTTTCCCCTTAGTAGCCTTGTGTTCTTTTACTTCTCTTAGCACACACTACCTGCTTCCCATCTATGGTTTCCTATTTCATATCTACATTCTACATGCAGAATATAGAATTTTAGTTATACTTCAACATTATTACTAACTAGGAATAATATTAAAAATGAAAGAAGGACTAAGTGTTAAGGAAACTATTACAGTGAATCTAACAGTAATATATTTCATCCTTTAGCACTTTTATTAACACTTCCCCTCATGTATTTCATCGCTGTTATACAACATGGTATGGAGGTTGTAGACATCACAGCTATTTAAGAAAATGAACCAAAGGCTAGTGAGATAGCTCAGCAAGAAAAGCCCTAACAACCCAAGTTTGGTTCCCAATACCCACCTTATCAGAAAGATGCCTCCCCCCATGCAGATGCACAGACATATGTGCATGTACACACAAATAAATACAATTATAAAAATTATTTTTTAAAGCAGGTTCTTTCTATGTTGCCCTGGCTGGCCTAGAACTATTTCAATTCTGGACCCAACTATTGCAATTTTTTACCTCACCTGGTGGAATAACTGGTACTTTGATAAGTACAGGTTTTACTGGAAATTCATTAATTGGAGTATCTTTGCTACAGAGAGTATATAAGATTAGTCTTCAGCTGAAATCTATTTTTTAAGGGTAGATATAAATTGTTTTAAGAGTAAACCTTACTACTCTGAGCACTCCAAACATTCACCATTAAGGGCAAATTACCCTTTCCCGCATAATAAAGAAGGGTCCCAAGAACCAGGCAAAAATATACCTTGCTAGGCCTAGGCTAAGGATTACATTAGATACCCCCTAAAGATAACTTCCAACCACAAAGGCCCATTATGTGGTAAAAGAACTGACAAACATTACTAATAGTTGAACCAACTAGGTATTCCCAATTCTATAATGATATAAAATGAATATATTTAAGCCCTTCTGAAAATAATTATTGGAATATAAATGAAATATAACTATAAGAAAATAATTCATTGAACAAGAATCTACAAGAGTGGTTATTGCTATGGTCAGACCTCAGGTCAATAATGACTACCTTTTCAGCTTTTTATTCTAAGAAATTAAAGAAAAATGGATTTTGACTTAATAAAATGGTAGTTTCAGAATGCAAACACTTCATGTAGTAGCAAAGGTATGAGGAGAAAATGCAAATTTGATTATTAAATTCAGAAGTAGCTTTGGTCAATAAAGACGTCATTGGGTTAGAAGAGTTTAATTTGCTGAAACTCAGGGTGCAGTTTATCACCTAAGATTTGCTTTTTTATAAAAAAGTTATTCATTTTTATTTTATATATGTTTGTGTTTTGCCTGCATACATGTCTGTCTGTGTGAGGGTGTCGTATCCCCTGGAACAGGAGTTGCAGACAGTTGTGAGCTGCCATGTGGGTGCTGGGAACTAAACTTGGGTCCTCTGGAAGAACAGCTAGTGTTCTCAACCTCTGAGCCACCTCTCTAGCTCCCTAAGACATCTTTTTTTTTTTTTTTTTTTGGTTTTTCGAGACAGGGTTTCTCTGTATAGCTCTGGCTGTCCTGGAACTCACTTGGTAGACCAGGCTGGCCTCGAACTCAGAAATCCGCCTGCCTCTGCCTCCCGAGTGCTGGGATTAAAGGCCTGCGCCACCAGGCCCGGCCCTAAGACATCTTTTTATCTGGTACAATATAAACATATCCAAAGTATCACATTTTAAGAGCATATGTCCACATTATAATGTTTTATAATCTAAGTTACCTGTTTATGGAGTTACCATGTTGTAGGTCCTGCTCAGTGGGTCGAAAGAATTCAGCCATGTTGTCTAGAAGCCGACTGAAGCCTCTGTTTAGACAGGTATTCAAAACTGTGCTAAAATCTGGACTAGATAAAAAAAGAAGTATAATACTTTTTAGATTCCTAGTGAGCAAAACAAATAAACAACCCCCTCCATAACTATGTGGTTGCTTTTGAGAATCATTAACATTTCTAGTCACAATCTAGTTTTTATACATGAAAACTTTCAGTTTTTCAAAATTAAGCATAAAAAATCAGTTGTATTGTTTAGCCTAATGTCATGAGACTATTTTTTTTTTATTTTGGTTTTTCATTAGATTTGTTTCATATTAATATACATTTTATACAATATGTTTTTTTAAAATGTCAGCTGGCAAGAACACAAACAAATCTAGCCAGTATAGAAACCAGCATGGAGGGTCCTCAAAGACTAAAAGTAGACCCATTGTGTGATGTGGCTATGCCACTCCTGAGTGTTTATCCAAAAGAGTCCCAGGCAGCATGCCACACAGGCACCTGCACACTCATGTTTACTGCAGCACTATTTACAATGGCTCAGTCATGCAACCAAGCCTAGGTGTACATCAACAGAGGGATGGAGGAATAGTACAGACAATGTGGTGTATAGACAAAGGAGTGATGTTTGGAGGAAGATGGATAAAACTAGCACTAATCATATTAAATAAATGAAGCCAGTCTTAGGAAGAAAAATACATTACTTTTTTCATTTGTAGGTCCTACATTTTATGTACACACATAAAATAGTGTATAGATATGTGACATGAAAGAAGAAGAGAAGCTGTCTAGAGAAACGAGTAAGACTATTGGTTGGGAGAGGGGTGATAAGGTAGAGAGTACCAAGAAACAGGGAACATGGATAGGAGAAGCCAACAAGGAATGGAGATATACTTGAAGTACCCAACTGTTTCCTTCTACTTTAGATAGGAAATCCTACCTAAAGGAGGGGAAGAGATCAAAATTTTAATTTTCAGATAATATATTAAATATCTGCTCAGGAAATACTAGAAAATACATTGAAATTATAGGCAACATTTATATGCACTGTACATACCTTTCCAGCATGTCTCTTGTCTCATTGAGAAGTTTAATAGTGGTAATATCTCTGGGAGAAAGCCCATAGGCCTGTAAAATAAAAAAATCTACACTTCAGAAGTGCAAATATTACAAAGTCATGAATGAAGTAATCACATTAAAGACTCAAGCATTTGGCAAACTTGAATATCTCTGCTTTGTCAACCAAAAAGTAAAACCTGCCAAATAAAAAAATACGTGCATATAAAGGTTTATGCAAACATGTAGGCAGCATTTAAAACATGAATTAAGAATACTTTGTAAGGCTTTCTTTATTTGGTCTGTTTTGGATGTTTCAGCATCCATAAAGAAAGATAAGCAGATGTTAAGACTAACAGGGGACAAGAGTGCTGGCTCAGTAGATCAGTGTCCTTGCACCACAAGCCTGTAGACCTGGGTGCGAATTCCCAGTGCTCCTGTGAAAATCCAGGTAAGGCTCCCCATGTTTCTAACTGGGACACTGAGGACAGAGGCAAGTGTATCTCAGAACCGCTGGCCAGCAGGCCTAGCCAGAATGCCGGGTCCCAGGTTCCATGAAAGCCTAACTCAGTGCAGTCCAGTTCAGAGCAACAGAGGAAGACACACCTGTTCTGCTCTACACATGTCTGTATACCACCTCTACACTTACATGGTCGCACCACACACTTATACTACACACAGCACAGACCAGCACACACTTCTTCAGCTACTGAGACATTTTATTAAATATATATGTAACAACAATTAAAGAAAAAGAGGCCATGAATTTAAGTAAATTTGAATGTATTCCTAGTTTCATTAAAATTTATTTCTGTAAACTGAAGTGAAAATTTTTTTATCTAGCTGCACAAAACTCTTCATGATCTTGTCGCTAATATGATTTTCCTCTAGGTTCTGTTTGATCTCATATAAACATTGTTAGCTATTCTAACTGAACTTGTCTCTTATGTTCCCAAAATGCAATGAACTTATATACTTTTTATTCACAGCATATATCAAAGAGCTTGAAACCTAACAATGACTCAATAAAAATCTGCTAAATATCCAAGATTATGTGCTACAATAAATTATATTATAGCTTTTCTAATGTTTAAGGCTTTATTTAAATTCTTGAAGTATAAGACTCAGAAATCCATATTTCAAGAGAGAGTAACAAGTTTAAGAAATATGGAATATAAGTGAGACATTTAAAAAGGGTTATGAATTAAGTACCTGAGCTGCCAATGGTGTCTCCTCATCTGGCATCATGTACTGGCACAGTGAAGACTTGCACACATCTTTATCATTCCAAGAAGACCGATGCTGCTCAACAAGAATTCTGATTTCTTTTAGTTTTTGCTCCAAGTCCAAAAGGGACAAGGAATGTTTAAGAGAAACACTGGAAATAGAGGAGAGTGTGTCAGATAAACTGAAATGAAAGGACATTCCTCATAACAGTCCTTTCCCAGGACGCTGGCATCCGACAGCCTGCACTACTTAGCCTAACCTTATGCTGCTGGACTGGAATGCCCTGGGAAGCCAGCCACCAGATAAGGCCATTACTACAGAGCCACAGTAAGCCTTCACACACATTTCACAAGGAAAGCCCTGTCATAATTACAGATCTTATTAGTATAAGGGACAGGCAGGCAGATTTTTAAAGAAGTATTTTTTATATTTCTAATTTGTTTGGAAATCAGTCAATAAACAATAAAATATGAAAAATATTCCCTAGTGTGAAAAGGCTAACAATGACACAGTAGATTATAACACATATGCAGGGTTGGTGTCTCCATCAGATTACCCAGTTTCCTAGGACAGTCCTTTCATTCCCTGCTTTGCTCTGCAGTACTGAGGAGTGAGAGACCTCAAGCATACAGAGCAAATAAATGCTCTACGCGTGCCCGCTCTACACCAACTTTTTCTCTATTTTTAAATTTGTAGACAGAGTCCACTAACTTGCTTAAGCGGGCCTTTTTTTGTAAGCCTTGAACTTGGGATCCTCCTGCCTCAGCCTCAGTACCTGGGATGACAGAACTGTGCCACCATGAGCAGCTCTAACTTTTATTCTGTCACTAGAACCAGGAAGTCAGAAAAGTCAGAGGAACATGGCATACCTTCCTAAGATCCTTTGGACAGCTTGTTTAATGACAGTGACCAACTCTGTCAGGCCTATCAAAGGAAAGCAAAATTAAAAGGAAAACAGAGCCCTGTTCACTTAAAACCTTCCTCAATAATAAAGACATGCTTCTTGCAGATTGGAATCTTACCATCTCCAAGGAGGTGTTGAATACTTGATAAATACTGCTGCTGTACGTCTGGAGGAGCAAGAATGGTCTGTGTAGAATAGAAATAGAGTTAAAGGAGCTTTTAAACAAAAGTTAAAGCTTTTAAAGGAAAACATTCTTTAAAGTCTGTTTCTCAGAGCTGATTAATAGTTCAAAGTACTCAGAATAAGTAATATTTAGTTAAAAGTTGAACTTCTTAAAAGACAAAGACTCATATACGCTCAAGTCTGTTAAACTTACAGTGCCATTTTTGCCAACTGTTGCATTATCCAGGTAAATATATCCACCAATTATGTTTAACTGGACTCGCAAAAGAACCACCAGCATACACGTGCTATATACAGCTACAATACTTCTTGTGAAACCTTCAGAGAGAAGAGAAACCCTTTGGCATTGTGACTAAAACATCAATAAATGTATAAAATCACGACCTATTCTTTTGACTATTTTTTAATAAGTTAACTTTAGCAAATATAACAATAAATGGATCAAGCACAAAAATATACCAATTTAAGATATTTTATACTTAATGTATCTCTTTATAATATACATTTGATAAGTTATGTCCCCTTCTCTTCCTCCCCAGTTTTTGTTTTTAAACAGGGTCTCACTCTGTAGCCACAGTAGGTCTCAGTGTTGGGAAAGCAGGCTAGTGTCATGCTTGACTAGGTAGGATTTCTCAGCTGAAGTACGACTTATAAATATGTATTGGGCAAAGAAATTCTAGTTAGAAGCTGGGAAGGGAAAGCAATCTGGGCATGTAACTCTGTTGGCATGTGCCTGCCTAGTCTTCATGAGGCCCTGGATCTCTCTCCAGCACGGGTGTGTGGATGGGACAAGGCAAAGCAAGACCTGAGGAAGTTGCATCTTTAGAACTCAGAAGTCCAGAGAGCTAGCTTAGAGCTTAGAAGGGTGGAGCACGGAAGAACTGCTTTCAGTGACAGGTAAGAGTGAAGGCCAGTAGAGACTTGGATGAGGTAGAGAGGACAGGGAAATGGGAGAGTCGCCTCTCAGCAGCCCACCACGGTGTTCAGCGCAGAGAAGGTGTCAAACGCTGTGGCCAGTTGAAAATGTCCAGTGGATTCAGAAGCTCAGAGACTACTTCTGGTGCCTATGAGGATTGCTTGGGTAGAGACAAGAGCAGAAACTAGGGTGTAGTATCAAAGAGCGAGTAGGCGCAAAGAAATGAAGAAAGAGAATTTTGAAATAGCTGTTCACAGGGCATGTGAGAAAGGGCAACAGCTGGAAGCAAATGTGGGACACTCAGAAAGTTTAAGCTGTCTTCCAACAGGGAAGACTCAGGCATCACTTGGGAGATACGTCAGCTGAAACGGATGAAGAAATGGGAAAGCTTGCTGGTATAAAGGTTTGAGAAGTATATAAAAGGCCTAGGGATGTTCTTTGATTAAAATTTTTATTACTAATGAAATTTTGTGTAAAATATGAAATTAAAGTTGCTATTTGGGTTAAATAAAAAAATCCTTTAAAATACATTGAAAATATAATACCTATCATAAGCACATACAGTTTTTATACCATATCTTAAAACAACGATATCACCACCATTGCAAACAAAGTGTTCTCCAGAAAGATACTGACCTCCTTGCTTTATGAATATTTAGGTTTAAACCTGACTATTCAATGAGGTAGGAAAAGAAGAGACATGTACATACTATGATACAAAAAGTTCCTGTTACATAGAGCTCAAGGATGTGCTGTCATACAGAATATTTGGGCTTACTTATTATCTTTAGGTCCTCCCATATTTCAAGCTTGTTTGAAGGTCTAAAGAAAAAAAATAATCTATATGTTAGTATAACTTTGAACTACATAAAGCTGTATTTTAAAGGTTAAAATTAAAACAACTCACAAATTTTAAAAACTCAAACATATAAATATTGAAGAAACAAAGTCAACAAGATAACAGAACATTATGTAATTCTTTTAAGAAGCGCTAAAGCCCACCTTTACTAGGTACACTCTTCTAATCCTTGTCCTCTTTCTGGGCATATACATAAGCATAGTAAAACAGTAAACTTAGCTAGGAAGTTCCTTCCCTCTGCTTATTATCTTGTATATCCAAGTAGATCCTGCGATCACTCAAAGTAATACATTTTTGTTGCTTTACGGTATTGTTCTAAACATATGAATTGACACACACATTTGATGCTCAACAAACTAGGGATATCTCCCTCCTGCTGCTCAAATCACCACTGGAGGCTACTTAGGTTGGCTCTTAAATCTATTTTTTCTGCGCCTTTACTCTTTAATTTTAAAGAGGAAAGCTATTCTGAGTTGTTCTAAGCCTGCTGCAAATCTGAAACTATCCATTTCTTTAAGAGTTCTGGTTCCTGGTGGTTGGCAATGCTAGAGACCACAGCGTTTGAATCTGGGTCAGGGGTTGTTTCTAGTCATCCTCAGTGAGCTAAGCTGGTGCTATGGGCTGGCTTCCTGTTGTCCAAGAGGACTGTACAGTAAAGGTTTGGCAATGGGGTGACACACTGGGGGGCAGTGAGACCTTTACCGAGCTGAAAGCTACAGGGAGGCTCTAAGTCATTAGGGACACCTACCAGGGCAGCTGGAGACCCTGGGTCATCTAGCATTATTCTTCTTGCGTCATGGCTATTAGGTGACAGCTCGCTCCACTGTGCCTGGCCCACAAGGACCATCAGAGACCCAGAGCAACACATCTGTCTGATCTGGGCTGGAAACTTCAAAATTACAAAACAAAATAAGCCCTTTGAAGACCTCTTACTATAAGGGAAAAATGACTAATAAGCTGTTAGATATTTATATAGTATTTATATATGTATACATTTAAAGATAAACTATACCACAAGCTTATACCAATAGATTAATTCAAAGCAAGCTTTATAGGATTTTAATCTAATTTTGTTGATTTTATACCTGTATTTTTTTTTTTGTCCACACTAGAAATCAGTGAAAACAACATAGTTACTAGTCTCCTTCACCCCTCAGTTCAAGCATAGTAGTCCTAAAATAGTTATGCAATATTCAAAAGGGATTAGAGTTTTTTTAAGTTCTATGTAACAGGAATATTTATTTCACTAAGAATATTAAATTACCTTTCTGACTTAAAGACATGTGGCATAGTTTGTGTCTTTGTGGTTATACCAAGTTTATTTTACTATAAATATTTGGTATCAAAAAATAAATATTTGGTATCACATTTAACAATTAATATCATTTTATAATCACATAAAATATTTACACAATTATAAAGCCAAATTGATACACCCTTGTATGCAGAATGTCACATTTCCTTATTCACAGATGATTTACATACATATGCTTACACTTCTGTTGTATGCTTTATAAGCATGTATGTATTTTTCAATATATTTAAAACTGCCCCTTAAATAAATTCAGACACACTACAGAAGTTTTATTTACTAAAAAATAAAACAGCAATGTATCCAGGAGATCACAGGGGCATTACTAATTTTAAAAACACGCTGAGGGCCAGCAAAATGGTTCACTATGTATTAAGGCCTCTGCCAAGTTTAACGATCTTGACTTCATTCCCAGGACCAACATGGTGAAAGGAGAGAGCTAACTCCTGCAAATTACCCTGCTACCAACACATACATACATACGTACATACACACATAAACAAACAAATAAAACCAAAAGGAAGAAGAAGGGAGGAGGAGGAGGAGGGGAAGGAGCAGCAGCAGCCGGATGGGTGTGGTGGCGCACGCCTTTAGATGAGAGCGCTTGGGAGGCAGAGGCAGGTGAGTTTCAGGATAGCCTGGTCTACAGAGCAAGTTCTAAGACAAACAAGGCTACATAGAGAAACCCTATCTTGAAAACCCTAAATAAAATAAATATATAGATAAATACATAAATAAATAAATGTAATAAAAAGCATTTTAAATGCAGTGCAGCACTGGATTGTGTGAATGCACTATGTAGATACAATGCAGTACTTTCAGAGTACCCGTGTCAAAGAACAAATATTTTTACTATTTTCAATTTGTCACAAATCTTTTTATAAAATATAATGAAAATTATTTACTAGAACACAAAGATACAAAATACAGGCAAATCGTCCTTACTGTAATGGGACATACATTTGTGTTTTCATATGACGTTCAGTTACAGGGCTGGAGAGATGGCTCAGGGGTTAAGAGAACACACCACTCTTCTAGAAGACCCGAGGTTGGTTCTTGGCGTCTCACTGGTGGCTCACACTGCCTGTAATTACAGTTCCAGCCACATCTGACCTTTGCAGGCACCAGTACTCATGGGCACATACTACCCACTAGTTAATTACATAATTAAATAGTGAAATAGCAAAATTTAAAGTTATTACAATTTAAGCTGAGCCATTATTAGAAGAGAGGAAGTCCTTAGTAAAAGTAATCTGTAAAGGGGCAAATTAAAGCCTAGGAACTGGAACCATGGTCACTAACCTTATTCCATTTGGGGGACTTGGTGGGTGAGAACAGAGTGAATGACCTAGGAAAGACTTCTGCATCCATAACCATCATAATCAGACTGTGCCAGTAGCTTTAAAATCTTGATCTGAGGGTTAAATGTAGCTCAGTGATAGAATCCTTACCCATCATGTCTGAGGTCCTGGTTCTCAGGATCACAAAACAAAACAAAAATACACACGCACGCACACACACACATACACACACATCTTTTCAAGTAATTCTGATTTCAAACCACACAGGACAGGGAAAGGACTACCTGTGTAGACTTCCTTCTAAGGTCTCTCCAAGTGGACATCTACTTCAAGTCACTTTTAGAACTTGACTTTTTAGTGTCACTGAAGTAAATATCTACCTACAATTTGGATCAATGCTTGCCAAGCATTCAATTGCTTGAGATGAGGATGTTTATGGGTCTCTGCCTGATACCAAATCAATGATGGTTCCTTACTGCTATCATGCCCCTGCCAAAACAAGGCTATCAGATCATTTGTTTATCCAATCAGTTACAAGCAAATGAATTTAACAAGAAAACCAACTTGCTTGGCAGGTTATATGCAACCAGAGATGACTGGATTATAAAAGCAATCGTCATGTTGTAGGGCCTCTGTTTTATACAAATGTTTTTCAAAATGAACACCTACCAACTGCAAAATAGTAATTACAAAGCAAAAGAAAATGAAGGAAATAACATTAAAGTACATAAATATAAGCACTTAGTGAGAAGTACAACTCATCTTAAACTCTGGAATTTAAGAATTCACCTTCTTGTGGATTAAGTAAGGTTTTTCATGGTTTTGCAAAATCAATCCTTTTCTAAACTCCCATATTTTCCTTTAGTATTTATTTTACCCTTGAATGAACGTGTTTGAATTGTACTATGTTTAACCCTTTGCTTGTCAATTCAATGCCTTAAACCTTAAGGTATTTTATTAGGTTTTATTTGTCTGTTTCCTGGTGTTGGAGATTGAGTTGAGGACCTCGAGGGCACTGGCCCTACCACTGACCCCTTCTAAGCATGTGGAATGGAGACCTTTGTAGGATACAGGTTTGCCAAGGAGGAGGAAAGCCATCATGTTTAACTGCTATCCTGTTGTATTTTATAAAAGACCAACTCAATTTAAATCTGTCTTTGCCTCTTAATAAAACGAAAGTCTAGGATAATTACAATCTATTTTCTGTCCTCTATTTATGGACATTTAAGTGGTAATTAGTTGTTTATCTATGATTTATTTGTTCATATATCTTCTTATATGATTATACAAAGTAATTTATAAGCTACACTTTACATCTACAAAGTAGAGATTAAATTCAGTCTATTTCTAAGAGTGACAAATCATCTGCCACTGGTATTCTATTTGAATCACATGAAAGTTTAGCTTATGTTCATTATTATTTTGAGAAGTATTCTCTGAATAACAGAAAATGTTTCAAAGACAGCTGTGAATGTAGCTAAGTGGCAAAATGTTCACCTCACACAGGTCTAATCACAGTATTATAAAAGAAACAAACAAAAGACAAAAATCCTTAAGTTTGCCACTCAACCTGTCTGAGTACTCAGTTTCTGTTTGCAAAGTGCAGATGATAACATCTGCCTCGCAGAGGTATTGTGAAAATCACATGAAAGCATGGAAGTGTGGAAGACTCCTATCACAGGGTTGCCACAGAACTGCAAATAGTACTTCTTCCCCCTTGCTACTTGAGGCTCATTATAGTCAAGAAAATATTTCAGAAAAGCCACTTGATTAAGATTTGCTTGGTTTGGGGTGTGACTCAGTGGTGAGCATAGACATGTATGGGCTCTGGGTTTGGTTCCTTACCTGGGTCTCTCTCCTCTCTCTGTCCTTTTCCTTTCTCTCCTCCTCTCCCTCCCCCGCCCCCTCCTTCTTTTCCTCCAGCCATATTACTTACTGAAACCACCACTGCCCATATTTTGTTCATCAAAAGAAACAGTCATTGGTTTCTGGAAGTTTCCTCAAACTAGCACAGATTTCAATTTCTAATGTCCATGTGCATGCCACACACCACACATTAGGTCATTTACATGGGCAGTACTTTCTGAACTGCCACAATAATTTATCAGTATTATATGTTCATGTTATATTTATTATTAGCCATTAACTTATAAAGTTATGTTCCTTATCCAAAACACTCTCCTACACTATGAGAAGCACAATACTGAGCATAAAGGTTTTTAGTTTTACATTTCTGCTACAGAGATGTATTCTACTCAATAATTAAGTGCTGAATAATGTAAAAATGATAGAAATATACATTTTTTAAATGAGCCTATGTATTTTAAGCTTTAATTAAAAATAAGGAAACAGGGGTGCATTAAAAGTATTTAGCTCATTCTCCAGCTTTTGACTGCATTCCACTAAAGCACAGATCACAGTGTGCTTTTACCTGCTTTTCAACAGAGCTGTCAGACTCTCCGAGTTGAGCTGCTGCATTAAGGCCTCCCTCAGTGTCGGCAGCATGGAAAGCACTGTCCCACAAACAGAAACCAAAGACATTCACAAAAGGCATGCGCAGTCATGGGGTATTCACACTGCTTTAAGTTATACAGTAATAGTAGCTTACAATGGTAACAGATTCAAACAATTCCAGATCAAAATATTCAAAACTTGTGCCTGTATTGGACATACCTTCTTTTTTCTTGGTATTATTCCCTAAATAACTTAATAACTACCACTTACATTTTATTACACAGTTAAAGGACTCTAGAGATGATTCCAAGTATATGGACCACTACAGGTCATTGAATACATAATATTCCACTTAATGTAACAGTTGAACATCCTCAGACTTTGGAACCAATTCTTCATGACTAATAAGGGAAAAGTGCAAGTAACCTTACAAATAAACAAAAAAATCCTATACTCAGAAAATGGAGTTCATGGAGAACTAGTTTAACAATAATGGGATATACAACTTAATTTGAAGATTCTTTCTGATTATTCTATTCTCCCCTAGCCATCTGTATGAACACTGAGCAGATATCTTCAGTCATCTGTTCTCTATAACATTTTAAAAATTCTATTTATTTCACATATATGTGTATGCATGCCTGAATGTGTATCTGTGCATCATGTATGTGTAGGAGCCAGTGGAGGTTAGAAAAGGCTGTTGTATTCCCTGGAACTAGAGTTACACATGATTATGAGCAACCAAGTGAATGCTGAGAACCAAACACAGGTCCTCTGCAAGAGTAGTAAGGATTCTTAACTTCTGAGTCATATTTCCACCTGCCATGCTAAACATTTCTAATCCAGACACAAATCACAGAAAGATCTATAGGTTTGAATCTGTACCTCAGTTTTTTCATCTGTAAATTAAAGATAACACAGTTCCTATAGAACTGCTATTGGGATTAAGATATTTATAATGTTTACAAAAGTACTTATTAGCTCATGGAAATAGCCTTGGCTACTGTTACCATTCTTTTTGAGGAAAAGGGTCCTAATGACCTAATCTAAAATCTTCTTAGCATGTAAGACGTAGGAATGTACCTGTATTTTGACTACCGTATAGTATACTGTGATCCTTTACCCAAATCACAATTCATCACTACAGTCCAATTACTGTAGTTAATAATAAGTATTTCTAGAAGTCACAATGTACTGTTTGTTCATTATAGTTTATGTTTGATTTGAATTTTCAATGTTTAATCAATATTACACATCATTCTGAATTCGTAAAAGTGACTCATCATACAAAAAAAGTCATCTATAACAGTCCAAAAAACAAATAGTATTTGTATTCTGAAACTTAATTAGTGATGTCAGCTATGCACATAAACAAACATCATGTCATGTGTACATTTACTGAGCTTCTCCCCTCAGTCTTTAGTAAACTCATAGTCAAGAAAGACAAAGGACAAAGCCTTGAAGTGTTCCATTATCTTACAACATTTAGACTGACACTGACCTCTCATGTAGGAAAACTGAAGTCCTCCATGCCTATGCTCTACCCACCAGAGATTTCCAGGGTACACGTTTAATCACATTATTTGTAGTTTGTCAAGCTTTTTAGAGAACCTATATTTTACCTCCTAGTGATCATGCCATGCTATTTTTACTTGTCTTTAGTCTGCTGAGGATTGTGATGGTCACGGCATGTGCCAGCTACATCTTCTAAGAGCAGCAGAATGAACCAGCAGATTCATTACTATGTTCATATCACTCTTAGCTCATAGTAACTCAGGTAGGAACTCCTCTACCAGGGAACTGGACCTGTTAACTCACCAAGCTTTTTGAAACTGGGAAGAATCATTTCAGGCTTTTAATTTTTTTAGGCACAGTCTCACTATAGCTATATTGGAACATGGCTAAAAAGACTAGGCTGGCCTTGAACCCATAAAGAACTGTTTGTCTCTGCCTCCTGAGTACTGGGGCTAAAAGTGTGCACCACCACGCCTGGCCCAGGTATTTCTTACCACTTCTTTCTTTCACAAGTGTCAGAGACTTTCTTTCCTATTCCTGCCCCCTCTCTATTAGTCTTCATAGGCATTTTCCCTGAGACATTGCTTACACATCTTTCCATTTGATTCTGGGAGGCCCAATATGGCACAGGATTTTGTCAAACTGAGAGGTATTTTGAGATCCCAAAAGTAACCCTTTACCATTTTATGAAAACTTGCATAATAATCTGAAACAGACTATTCATATTCTCTAACGATTCACTGAGATGTCCGCAGTAGCACCAGCATGTTCAACATGATTTGTAAGTCCACATGCTGAGTGTCTATGTCCCAAGCAGCTTATGTGCAGTATCTTGCTGTCTTCTCGAAAACTACTTCTCTTTTTTAAATGGGGACTGGCTATATGGCCACCTGTCATCCAACTCAGAACAATCTTCCTGCCTAAGTCTCCCAAGTGCTAGGATGTGGAGCAAACTCCTTTACACGCTAGGCAAGAACTTCTGCCAGCTGAGCTGCACTCCTGGTCCTTCCCAGTACATTTCTGAAGAACATTTAGGAAGGCCATTTTACAGGAAGAGCTGAGGTTTAGGTTAGCTCAAGAACACAGATAATACAAATCAAACTGGAAACTGATCTGGTGACCAGCCTCTCCCCAGAGCCTCTGTCATCCTGGCTGTGCACATGAGCTGTCATATGGACAGTAGTTTTGAATAGGGTTTTACAGAACACAGGCATCTGACTCGGTATGATTACTTCAAATAAAAAACTCACATGCAGTTATGAACTTATCTTCTCTTTGTGATCTTAGCTTTTCCATCTATAAAATGAGGCAAGTGAGCTAGCAATAAAGTTCTCTCAAATCTAGAGAAAAATTCTACTTGTAAAGCTGAATCAGATACACGTAGCTTTGTAAATTCCTTCTAAAGTTAGTATCCTTGAAAAGAAATGTTAGGGAGTAAAAATAAATAAAAAAGAAAGAAAGAAAGAAAGAAAGAAAGAAAGAAAGAAAGAAAGAAAGAAAGAAAGAGAGAAAGAAAGAGAAAGCAAGCTGTAAACAGTAAAAAGAATAGACCTGACATAGATTTGAGAAACTAGTTTTCAGGCATTACACCAGTTAGAACCTAACTCCTTGCTCTCTTCAAACATGAGCAGGCTGATTGTACTGCAGCTTTTTCCCAGTAGGTTTCTGGCTCTGGTTAGTTACATTATTAGCATGTATTAATGAACAAAATAGACTTAAGACTCTTGGCTGTGACCTACAAGGCCTCTCTCCACGGCTTTGTTATCCAGCACTCATCTGTCCCTCTCTGGCTCCAGTGCCTGTGTGCTGTTTCTGTACTTTCTAATATATTCTCATTTCAGGCATGTGCTCTCCCTATTGTACTGTGAGGCTTTTCTGCACATGCCGTCTGGGCAGAGGTGTGAGCCCCGGACCATACTCCTCCTAGCTTTCTTCTCTGTACTGGATCCACGGCAGCCTAAGGTCACTTATTTGCTATTTGCCATCTTTTTACCAGAAGAGCTGCCAGAGCTCAGGGGACCTTACTCTGTTTACTGCCTACTCCCTCAAGGAGTGGCAGGCACTGTGGATACATGAACACATGAATGAACATATAAAATGAGTATTTATGCTGTTTTTAAAATCCACATTGAAATTATGTATCTGTTAACAGGACTACTGAGATTCAGCACACTTTCCTCAGCTTTTCCATAAACTGGAGCCTGAGACCGTGAATTAATACAAACCAACAAGCACTTTAACACACAAATGTGTGTGTGTGTGTGTGTATGTGTGTGTGTGTGTGTGTGTGTGTGTGTGTGTGCGCTTACCTGTCATATTGCAAGTCCTCTGGTTGCTTTCAAAATGGTACTGTCGCCGAGCTTGGGCAATGTATTCTGCAGCTTCTCTTTCTTGTATTTCTCTAATTTTTTTCTGTCCATATTTTCCCAGGATATATACTCCTAAAATCATTAAAAAACAAAAAAAAGTAATATATTAACTAGAGTACTAAAGATTCCAACCAATATTTAAGCAATAAATTCCAATAATTCCAATAAAAATTTCGATTAAATTATGAGGTTTATATTAGGGACAACCTCAGAATTTCGGCTTCTAAAAAACTTTTATTAAAGAACTGAAAAAGGGCCAAGTGTTGGTGGCGCACGCCTTTAATCCCAGCACTTGGGAGGCAGAGGCAGGTGGATTTCTGAGTTTGAGGCCAGCCTGGTCTACAAAGTGAGTTCCAGGACAGCCAGGGCTACACAGAGAAACCCTGTCTCGGAAAAAAAAAAAAAAAAGAACTGAAAAGGGAAAGGAGATTGCAGTATTTACTTACTTATTTATATTATATGTATACAATATATTTTAATATAGCCAGTAAGAAAAGAAGAGATTAGCAGACAAACAGCAGAAAGGCATTAAATTTATAAAGTTTGGTAGCATCTTTAATAGTTAACTGAAGATATTCTAAACATTCGGCAACAGAGGATTATTTAAATAAATTATGATCCGTTCACATAATAGTATCTTATGCAGCTATTAAAAACCACATTGGTAAATAGTTAATGACTCAAAGAAAGATCTACCTTATACTACTAGGTGATAAAATAACACCCAGGAAGTTTGCATTTTAATGGAACAGAAAAATACGTATTTAATTTCTAAAGTAAAATAAACTATGATAATTGCAACTTTGTTTGCTTTTCTATATTTTCCATGTTTTATTCAATGTCAAAGTTCATGTAACTTTAAAAATCTCTACAATAAAAGATTTAAAGGAATGAGAAAGATATTTAGTCAGGAAGACATGTATTTATCCACCCATGTATTAGAAAAAAGTCTGAGAAAATAAGAAAATGTAATTTACTTTATCTAAAAACTACTAACTCAAATGACAAAGGGAGCATGAAGACAGCATGGTAACCCAACAGTATAAAATATGGCAGGGTTGTGTGGTCTTCAGCACAGACAAAGTAAGTGAGTGCATTTTTGTCATATACTGGGGGAGTGGCCATTGGTTTTCTTAACCGGGAATATGATGAACATTCCAGTGTTAACACGTGATCAGTATACACTGGCAGTCATAGCCTCTTCTTTATTTTGGACAATTCCACATTTGCATAAAACACACTGAGCTCACAGTCACCCCTGTCCCTATTACCCACTCTTATTTCCACTCTCTCCCACTCCTGCTGATCCACTATTTTCCTCAAGCAGTCCCCCACACAAGATGGTGTGTTTTAACTAACCATCTCTGATTAGCATCAGATAGTTACTAAATAGTACGATGAATAGCAGGAGTGGATTTTTCACGGACTAAATCAGTAAGTGTTTAAGACACTTGATTAGCTGGAACATTTTAGTACTATTTCTACAAACATGGATGTGTAGCTCTAGGAAGGCCTTTCTCCTTAGAGATGGCTTAACCTGGAACCCAGAAAAGTCTTCCAAATCCAAAGAGTTACAACAATGATAGTGTTGCTTTTGTTTTGAGTACAAGGTTTTGTCACAGTGCCAAGGAATAACAGAATTCAACAAGCTTACAGAAGAGGCTGCATTACTGCTTTGTCTTTGCTAATAAGTGTTGATATGTGCCAGAACTTGCTTTCATTATAAATTCTGGCAGCAAGGGCTCAGGGGGCTAGCCATTTCTCACTTATCTCCAGTCTGTAGCTTACAGTATCTCCCCAAAGATAGCCATCAGGAACTGCAAAGCAAACATACCCTAAACTATTTTTACTAAGACGAATGTTGTAGATAATCTAACATATTATATACCTTTAGACAGTTCCCTAAAATTCTGTGCTAAATAGGAATAGCATGGTTGTTGTTACTACGCGTATAAATATGTGCATTATAATTAATCTTCAAGAGCAAACAGAAATTCATAAAAGCTGTTCATCAGTTGTCTTTCTGTAACATCAGAGCAGCACAGCCACACTACCATTAGAGTAAGAGAGAAATATGGTTCATATCCATAACTCCAGCTGAGGCAGGAGGATTACCATTTTGAGGGTAGCCTGGAATGTACTGTGAGAACCTATTCCCCTTCCCTCCTCACTAAGATCCCAAGAGAATGAAGAAACTAACTTAGATTAGGCAAAGTGACCCTCCAACAGGCAATTCTAGTTCAACTAGTTCTGAACACATTGCTTGTATCTTATCTCCATATTTCTGAAGGTTACATACACAGTGATTATTATCTCTCAAGTTATATTGTAAAATGAATCATTGATGTGACACTCTTTACTTGGTAAGTGCACTATATTCTAGCTAAAGCTAAAAAGGAAAATAACTTGTTAAGGGTTAAATTGTGTCCACTCCTGGCTTGTGCCACCAGCTGATATACTGAAGGCCTAGCACCTTAGAACATAAGGTCAATGCAAAGTGAGATCAATGGGCCTCAACCCAACATGGCCAGTGTCTTGAGAAGAAGACAAAATTTAGACAAAGATATGTGCGGAGAAAAGACAATTTGAGGGCTCCTAGAAGCTCTCTGAGGCTTTATAGCAGTCAGTATTCAGTAGCAGAAGACAGTGTGAAACAAGATGACCATCATGTGGCACAGCCTAGTACAAATCCCTTTCAAGTGACTGAAGAAACAAACTCTACAGATGCCTTGATCAGGACTAATAACTTTAAAAGTATAAGATACATTTTAATTTTGTAAATTTCTCATTTGGTAGGTCTTCATTATGGAAGCACCAGAAAAGTCACACATGAAATTAGGCTTAAGTCCTAGACACACTGTTGTACCTTAGCACTGATATTTCTAGTCAAAGTCTAGTTCACTTAGGATTCCATATACAAAATTAACAAACTGACTCTACTTCTAACGTTCCTCTAGGAACTACTAAAGAGAGAGAGAAAACTATCATTAGCTAGCACGGACTCAGGGCTGTATATGCTTCTCTGGCAGCCTGACTCAAGGGCTAGAAAACAGGCATTAATGATGGCTCTTGGTCAGCAAGTGAGGTGACTTGGACCAGGCCGCATACTCCCACTGGATATACATCTTTTCCGTGTGTAACATCAAATAGCTTTAAATGTCCTCTGTAGCTTCATTATTAGCAATTAAAATATCTACTAAATACCAAAAAAAAAAAAAAAGTGAAAATGCTTTGATGCTTTCTTTCATGGCCAATTAAGCAAAATATCTTTGTATAAATCATTTGTTTTAAAACCATCTCTCAGTCTTGTCTTCCAGGATAAAGATTTCTATAGCACAACTATTTTCAATAACAATTTGAAATAATCCATCAACATTGTTTCCAATCAAGCAGATCCCCAACTTCTAATGTTTACATCTTTTCCATCTTTTCTCAGTGCTGAGTAGTGAACTTGTCTGTGCTCAGTCAGTGCTGTACCACTTGGTGACATCTCCATTTCAGTACTGAGGCATTCCTGAACTGTACTCTACACCTGAAGAAACAGAATCTGAAGGAAGGAGTCCATATTTTTCTGAAGCACTTTAAATGGTTTTCATCCATAGCAAAGACTGAGAAGCAACTGCACACGGATCCTGCCCACATTACACATAATGGCATAGTAAGGCGGCCATTTCACACTGTGTATAAGTATATTTCCAGGCACACTCTCCAGACTTAAGAGAAACCAATGTCTTACTCCTTGTGTATTCAGAGTCCCGTAGAGTTAGAGTAGGCATTATTTTTGTTCAAATGTTAAGTGAATAAATGACTAGAAAAATTCCTAAAGAGGTAAAAATTCCAAGGCTTAAGATATAACTCAGTGTGCCAGGCGAGGTGACGCATGCCTTTAATCCCAGCACTTGGGAGGCAGAGGCAGGCGGATTTCTGAGTTCGAGGCCAGCCTGGTCTACAGAGTGAGTTCCAGGACAGCCAGGGCTACACAGAGAAACCCTGTCTCGAAAAACAAAACAAAATAGCTGTAACTCAGTGTTCTGTGCTTTTAAGAAATCAGCAATTGAGTCTAGCTCCTCTGTTCTGTGACACTTTCTCTTATCTAGTGGTTTTCAAAGTATGGTCCAGACATCCCTGGAGTCTGTTAGGGATCTGTGAGGTCCACAATATTTGTGTCACGCTGAAATGTCACTGGCACTCTACACTCTTTCCCACCAGACAGTTTGAGAACCACTGCCCTTCTCCAGCCCCAATGGTCTAATGGAGTAAATGGACATGCAGGAACTAGGAAGTCTGACTTTAGAAGCCACACAGCCCAAAGTTCTGCTTGCCGTGTTTTTCCAGCACTAAAAAGCTAACTCTTTTGATCATACATAATAACACCTTACTCAGCTTTCAAAATATGCAACTCCTCTTGTGAAATCTGCTTCATTTTATACAACTCCATGCTGCTGCATACCACTAGGCTCTGTATTCAACTCTATCACGGTCTAGTAACAGTATTTCACGTATTTCTTCATTCGTAAAACATTAAAGAACCCACCGAGGCAGAGTGGTAGAGTATGGGATGATAATATGCGTTGGGATCTAACACACTTGCGGTTGAATTCTTATTTCTTTGTTAATAACTCAAACCCTTAGCAAGTTTCTTAAAGTCTAGGGACTCCGGTTTCTTCGTTTTACAATGGTCTAATCGTAACTATACTGCTGCCATCCCCAGAGGTTGGAAAGGACTTAGTATGTTGTTTAACATATGGTGAGTCCCTAGTGTGATTAAAAATATATAAATTATACCTATTTAATCATACTGTTCCCAATAGTATAATCACTTAATATTTCTTAAAATGAAAGATGAGAATTTCCTTATAATATAGAAAAATATGAACTCTTTACAAATAAAACTAAGTAAGTTCAACTCTTTTAAGACGTTTTGTTTTGCTAAAAAAAAAAAAAAAAACAGTAGTGCTTCAATTATACCTCTGAATCTTTTCCCCTCCCTTTTATTGGTGTTGTTTTGTTTTCTGTTTGTATATCTTTTGTTTGTTGAGACAGGGTCTCAATATGAAGCTCTGGGTGTTCTGGAACTCACTATATAGACCACACCCCCAACTCAGAGAGCTGCCTGTCTCTGCCTCTGAGTGCTGGGATTAAGGGTGTGTGCCACCACACCCAGTGTTTTCCTCTTAATCTCCAAATATAAAACTCTCAATAATGTTTCAAAAAAAAACTATTACTATTTCCATATACTCTTTACTTTCTCCTATGCTTATTTCTGATCTGCTATTAGGTGTTTCATAAACTGTAAGGGTGAGGCTTTCCCCTCTGAAATTGCTAGAGACAATTTTCTTCCCTTAGGTAGAGCAAAAAGTTTTCTTTATATGTCTTCCATGACAACTTTATCTTTAGCATATGTATTCTATAATGCTGGTACAATTTATATACCTTAGATATTAGAGACTGGAGGTAATATAAAACACATTGTATCTATAAAGTATTTCCTATAAAATATTAACTATTATCCATTTGTGCTATACCTCAGAGATATGCAGAATGTGTTTATTGTCTTACAAATGACCTAATATTTTAAATCATATTATGATATATTTATATACACACACAGGATCAGAGGATAGTGATAACATTTCTTAAAACTCAAACTTTGAAAATTCTTTTAAACTCCCTTTTGGTGTTGTTCAAAAGATTCCCTTCTTAAAATTCCATAATTATGAACTCAGGGTTGTCTTACAAATACAAAGGGTTTAAAGCGGTTTGTGTGTGTGCCTGTGTGTGTGTGTGTGTCTGTGTATGTGCGTGCATGTGTGTTGCTCGTTCCCTGGGATCCAATGCAGTCAACCTAGGCAAACGCTCTACCACAAAGTTACAATTCCAGCATCAAGATTTTTTTATCCTATGTGTTTCTAACTTTCTTCTCAGGCAGNGAACTCAACTATATCGCCAAAATGGACCGTGACCACAACCTTGCCAGTCCTGACAACACTGCATAATAAGCACTGTGTTGATAGATAGTTTGTATTTTACAATCGGAGAATAGAAATTATCTGCTGTGTATTTTACAGCAACATGCTGTTTTCAGTTTACCTTTAAACACCACCTCAAAGAGCAGACTTAAATAATGGCCCTAGAATATTTCGAAACTCGTGTGAAAGGTTGAAAGCTGAGCTGACAAACAGAATGAAAATCTAACAGGAAAGCAAAAGAAGAAAATTGGAAGGCAAATGTAGCTATCTACACGAGAATAGTGCTTTGAAAAGAAACGTCATTGGGGCAGATTCCTGAAGGCCCATGGGGCAGGGGGAGGACGGAGGGGGGGGGGCAGAGTGAGGGGCAAAGGGCACAGAGAGGGAAGATAAAAGAACTTTAGAGGTTCTCCTTTGACGGTTGGGCCAAGTCCCTTTGACAAATCCCGGCCTGGAATCGGTGGGCCCTGCCTGTTTTTATAAGTCACCTCGGCCACTGCTTTCTGCCAGGGGCCCCGTTGTAAAAGCATGTTGTCGCTCACCTCCGAGGACTGTGCCCAGGAAGATGCATTTCTTTTTGTGACGTTTCAGAAAATTCCACGTCGATCTCAGCATCTCCAGATCCCGGGTTGTGTGGGTTGCCTGGGGGAGAGGGGCTGCTGGCTCACCGTTGTCTTCCGCCAACCCGGCCCGGACCTCCGACAGCAGCGCGGCGGCGGCGGCGCTAGGTGCTCTCCAGAAACCACAGACGACGACGTTTCTCTGAGCAGAGGTTGTCGCCCGAGCGGAGGAAGGGGGCGTGGACTACAGCGGAGCAGCGACGCTCTCGGTCCCCAAGCCGCCGCTCACTGATCCGGGACGCCTGGGTCCGTCCGCAAATAGCTCCCGGGTGCCTCGCTTTTTCCCGTCCTCCTGGAAGCAAGGGCCCGCGCCCGCCGCGTTCCGCTGTCCTCTCTCCTCTCGTCCCTCGGCCCAGAGCCACTGAGCGGCGGCGGTATGGAGGAGAAAGTGGAGGCCACCACTCCTCCTGACCGCCCGTGCGCGGTGTCGGTACAGGAGACCGAGAAGTGGATGGAGGAGGCGATGCGAATGGTGAGGAATCCCGCAAGTGGATGCTGGGAGCGCAAACTTTCTCCCGGCCACATCCTGTCCAGAGTAGTTGAGCCAATGTGCCCGGCGCGCTTTCTCATCACCATTATTTATCAGCTCTGAAAATACCTGAAGCAGCGACTTGTTTTATTCGAGGGGGAAATTTTCCTTTAGCTTTGTCTCATAGTAATTGGGGTGGAGGGAAAAATACAGAAACGGTTCGATTGCTGTATTACAGGGAGTCTTACCTGCCGCCTGGGGAATGTGTGCTACCTGCCTGCCTACTTTCCTTCCCATGTGGAAAGGCAAATGAAATGAAAGAAAATTGGAAGGCAGATGTATCAATCTATACGAGAATAGTGCTTTGACATACTTTCAAATCCATAAAGCCACATTGTTTTATGGTTTGCTTCCGACGCCCTTGAACATGTATAATGGAAGGAAGCTGATGTTTCTGGTAAAGGGTCATATCAAAACGTGTCCCGGTACAATCCTCACCGATGATGTGACTACTCTTTCTACAATACTTTTCTCTGCCTTTGTATTTCCTTCCCGCAATCCTTAGAGATTGCTCGTCCTGGAGGGCTCTGGTCGTATTTACATGTCTTCCCAGGCTTATTACCCATATCGATGTGTGGCAGGGATAGACGTTTGTATATGTATGTATACACAGTATACACAGTTTGATGCTGGGCTTTCATTCTGTGAACATGGAATATACACCAATTTGTTTACAACATTGTAAAGGCCTTAAAACTGAGCTCAGCTTTTGATGTATGGATGTTATTTTTGCTTATTCTTTTACAAAATTAAAATATTTCACCTTTTTATTATAATGGTTACAGAAGTTCACCTTCATAAGAAATTAAAGTCTAGAACATTTAACAAATTATGTAAAAATGACTTAAAAGTCCTGACTTCAGAGATAGCCCGGCTGACATTTAGTGAGCACCGTCCCCATAGTTCTGTCCCCGTGAAGACAGGAACATGCTTTCTACCCCACCCCCCCAGACAAATGGCATCATGCATTCTTCTTCTTTTTTTTGGTTTTTCGAGACAGGGTTTCTCTGTGTAGCCCTGGCTGACCTGGAACTCACTCTGTAGACCAGGCTGGCCTCGAACTCAGAAATCCACCTGCCTCTGCCTCCC
>NC_034610.1:37605001-37610001 GCF_900095145.1 Mus pahari
AGAGAGAGAGAGAGAGAGAGAGAGAGAGAGAGAGAGAGAGAGAGAGAGAGAGAGAACACCCAGAGGAACTAGGTACCAAGAAGCCCAGTCCTCTGTTGACCTGGAAGCAGAGGAAGGCTGCCAAGACAGCAGTGTTCTGCAGTGTGTTGGGTGCACAGTGGATAGGTGAGAGTCCCTATCTCTTTGCTTCTACCTACGTACTTCCCACTTGGCTGGGGAGTTTAAAAATAAGTTATTATTGTGTGCACATGTGTGTGTGTGTGTGTGTGTGTGTGTGTGTGTGTGCTTGCATGTGTCTGAAGAGTACAGAACAACTTTTGGGAAGAGATTTTTCTCCTTACACTGTGGGTTCTGGGGATGGAACTCATCATCATGCTTTCACAGCGAGTCCTGTCGAACCATCTCCCTGGCCTAGCTGGCTCACTAGCCCGGCCCTCTGATTGTACCAGCCGTCTCCCTGGCCTAGCCGGCTCACTAGCCCAGCCATCTCCCTGGCCCAGCCGTCTCCCTGGCCCTGTCTTTGATTCTCTTCTGCGTGTCTGAAGCTGCTCACGTTATCATATCCTGTGCTCTAGAATGCAGGCTTACAGAAAGCCTTGTCACGTGTCTCTCCCTTACTAACTCCTCCCTCTCCTCTTGTCGCTCAAACCACTCTAAACCAAAAACCTGATAAAGGGTCTAATCAGTGAAGTCTCGCTGGTTACTAAAGAGGCTTCGGAGGGAGAACGATGCAGAGAACCCAGCACCAGTCACTAAGAGTTGCTCCAACTATTAATGGAACAATGAGGAAGATCAAACTCCCTAGACTTTCATTCCAAATGTCTTAAATGGCTAAGTTAATTGATCTCTCTGTGCCTCGGTTTCCTTATCTACACAATGGAGCTCAGTATTCCTACCACATTAGGATTATAAACAGAATGAATTTATAGTTACAAAGTGCTTAATATTTTATAAAAATTTTTATAAAAATAAGAAACAAGCAAACAAACAAAAAAAAACCCAACAACTTATCTACTTAGATTTTTCAACCATCTCATCTTGACATAGCATTACCTCTAAGGGGTCTGTTGGGAGAGGTACAGTCAAAGGCTGAGAATCTTACCCTAAGGAAGTAATTTCGTCAAGCCAATGCTTTTCCATTTCCACCATTCCACCTAAATTACGTCTATTACCGCCTTGACACAGCTGACACGCCCTTTCTTTTTGGCCTGTGTTTTCCTAGGGTCTTCTGTAACAGTCAACAGACCTGCCTTCCTTTCTCTCTCCACAGGCTTGCTACATCCCTCTTTAGCTTAGTTATCAACTTTTCCCTTTGCAATAATTTTAAGCCACAGGAAACTGCAAAAAGTGTACATAGAGAAGACCCAGTCAGTCATTCAGTGTTCTTCAGTGTAACAACTTGCCTAACTGTTACTCCGCTATCAGAGCCAGGGAAATCTCACTGGTATACCCTGAAGAACTTATTAAAGTTTCATCAAATTACTCTGTGTGTGTGTGTGTGTGTGTGTGTGTGTGTGTGCACGCGCGCTTGCGCGCACGCAGCATGGATCATAGACTTTTATGAATATATATATATTTTAATTTTCAATATACTTTCCAAGTTTGTGCCATTTTTACATAAAGTATCCCTAAACTTTCATGTGTCTCTTAGAAGTTGTGGGAAAGAGTGACATCCAGTCTGATCATTTTTATGGTATTGGTACACCATAGCTAGCACCATAATCTTAAGAGAAGCTAAAAAACAAAAACAATAACAAAAAAAACAAGTAGAATTTTACCAAGGGAAAGTATTATAGCCAAATATTTCCATGTTAGATGTTCTCCCAACCCTTTGTAGATATGTGTATCATCTCTGAGAAGGGGCGGCCTTGGTAATTTAAGAACACTGGTCAAAAGCCATTGGTTACGTGGGCTTTCAGTGAGAGAGAATGAGGCACAGGACCTGGCAAGGGAGACATCCCTGAGTTCTCCTTAACACGGACACCCAGCAGAGAACACAGTCCAGCATAGCCCAGAGACACCAGCTTTGAGATGGCAAAAGCGCAGCCATGTCCCTTTGCCAAGGTCACTATCCACACCTCCGTTCCCACTGCATCTGTTTTTATCCGTAGCCTTCTGAGCACTGAACATCATCTCTCAGATTTTCCACTCTGTGTTTCAGGCCAAAGAAGCACTGGAAAATACTGAAGTTCCTGTTGGCTGCCTTATGGTCTATAACAATGAAGTTGTAGGGAAGGGAAGAAATGAAGTGAATCAAACCAAAAACGTGAGTGGAGCGCCGAGAACACCCACAGATACTATGGCAATGGTGGGACCAATGTGTCCTGTGGGGCAGTTCCCTGCCCTGCCCCCTGCTTAGACTGTGTGTGTGTGTGTGTGTGTGTGTGTGTGTGTGTGTGTGTGTGTGTAGAAGTGCATGCATGCCTGTGGAGACCACAGGTTGAGGTCAAGACATCTTCCTCCATCACTTCCCACTGTATTTTGAGACAGTATCTCTCTGCACCTGGACCTCATCAGTTCAGCTCCGCTAGCTGCCAGCGAACCCTAGGGATCTCCCTCTTTCCTGTTTTCTGTACTGGGGTTGTCTATGGGAATATATGGCTGTGTCTGGCTGTTTACATGTGTTCTGGGTGGTCTGAATTCAGGCTCTCATTCTTTGCCTGCAAGCTCCTTACATACGGAGCCATCTCTTTGCAGGAGATCCTTTTTCTTCCTTTGTAAATGTTTTTTTTTTTTTTTTTTTCATGATTGTAACAATGACACCATGATTTTTGTTTTAGGTATCAAATTTTCAGAAAAGTTAAATGAAACTATAAAACTGTAGTAGATAAATGTTCTATTTCTGCATTTGTAATCTTAGCCAGAAGCTAAGAAATGGTTACATCTTTGAAATTTTATTATGTTTTCTTTTAACACTTGAGTGAAACAAAAGAAGACATTTTGTTACATCAGAATATCAGCCCAGAAGAAACAAGTGCACCTCCTAACATTCAACCTGAAAGGTCACCTTTGCAAAGCAGTTCCATTTAACTTATAATGTGTGCCTTTTAGTTTCTTTAAGGGTTTTTTGTTTGTTTGTTTGTTTGTTTGTTTGCTTGTTTTGTTTTTGTTTGAGGGGGCCGGGGGGGAAGAAGGACCTTCAATGAATAAATGGGAGGGAGGCATAAAAGAACTATATTAGAGAAAACAGTTTTTTGGGATATTCAATCCAATAAGGTCTCCAAGATCAGCTGAGCTCACCTACATGTGTTTCAGCTTTAAAAAGTTGGTGGTGTTGGGATCAGAGTGGAAGTTCGTGGTTTCAAGCAGTGCTTCTTAAGCATGGTGTCCCACAGTGGGTCAAGGAGGACACATTTGGGAAGTGAAAGTAGGTGAAGGTACCAGATGGACTCAAGCATACCATAATACCCATGCTGCTCTCCCGGACATCGCTCTTCTGTGCTTTGGGAGCATAGAACAGTTTGGTGTCAGCACTGGGGCTCTGGGGCCTTTAGAGTTCACCCATGATGTTTAGCAAAACTCCTGTCAGGTAGGAACCCAGACTCACAAGGCAGGTATGAGGACATGAAAACACTCAAGATAGATAGATAACACACATGCTGCAGTTAGAGAATGTGTGGATGCCACAGCACCTGTTTGTACTCTGTGGTTGGATGGAATGTGTTTAACATGAGAACCAATGACCGAATCCCCAGTAACTTTTATTTCTTAGACACTTTGGAGTTAAAAAGGTTATTCCACTGTTATGTGCTTTACATAGACTTGCCCTTTGATTAATGCATAGAAAGGCCCTGGGCCCCAAGTGAGAGACCAGATTCTGCTTTGGGCTAAGATACCCATACTTCACAAATACCCCCAATGCCCTCTCCCTGTGTATTTCCAATGCTTGATAAGACAGCAACAGCTTACTGTGTGTTCTTTAGCGAGTAAAAGAGTGATTTAATTTGGCAAAGGCTATTCAGTTCAACTGGTATTTCTTGAGAGCTTTTAAGAACTCCATCTCTCAGGAATCCTGCATCCGAGCTTAACAGGCTCGGTGGAGGAATCTTTAGTGGTAAGATCTCTTGTATTGGTGCAGAGTCAGAACAATAGGGTCCTTTTGTCCCAGGTTTCTGGTTCTGTAATCACTGGGCTTCTTCCTGTCTGCCAGCCAACACCTCTCACAGCATTGTGCGCCAATGCCAGCGCTTTTCTCACTGTGCTCCTGGTCCCAGGAAAATGAACACTTTGTCTTCCCCTCACCCAGTGTTGTGCTGGAGGCAGACCATTTCTTATCACATATTTAAAAAAAAAAAAAAAAAAAAAAGCGAACATATAAAGTTTAGTTCGCTTGTATAAAGCTAGGATAAACTGCTGACAAATGCTATTGTCATGGACACTATAAAGGATTGCATAGAGAATCTGTGTGTGTAAGATATTTTTATTTTGAACTGTTTTGTTGGTTTTCTTTTTAAAATCAGTGTGTGTTTCTTTTTTGTATTAGATATTTTCTTTATTTACATTTCAAATGTTATCCCCTTTCCTAGCTTTCCCCCCGAAAATCCCCTATTCCCTTTCCCCTCCCCCTGCTCCCCAACCCACCCACTCCCATTCCTGGTCCTGGCATTCCCCTATACTGGGGCATAGAACCCTCACAGGACTGAGGGCCTCTCCTCCCATTGAAGACCGACTAGGCCATTCTCTGCTACATATATAGCTAGAGCCACAAGTTCCACCATGTGTTTTCTTTGATTGGTGATATAGTTCTAAGGAGCTCTGGGAAGTACTGATTAGTTCATATTGATGTTCCTCCTGTGGGGCTTCAGTCCCCTTCAGCTTCCTGGGTATTTCTCTGGGAGTAGTGCATTTTTTGGTGAGGTTTTTCCACTGGCTTTTTGGTGGCCTTCTCCCACCTGAGGTTTCAGCTCCTTCCCTCCTCAGATCTTCCCCTTCTGCTCTCTTGTCACATGTAGTCTGTTGCTCTCTTTTGTTGTGGTTGGCTGGTTGGTTCCTCTGTGTAG
>NC_034610.1:37615001-37638480 GCF_900095145.1 Mus pahari
CCACTCCATCCCTGAGCCTTTCAGTTCCTTAATGTGTGGAAACAGTGTTATGAAACACACTGTACAATTTAGCCAGAAACAGGGAAAACTGTTTCTACACAGCAGAGTGACCTATTCGTTCTCTGTATCGACAGCCAGGAAAGGATTGAATACTTAAGTGAAGGGAAGAAAAGCTCTTCTGTCAAGATAAATCCAAATTAAGGTGGAGCATGGGAGACATTCTGAGGACGATGCTTGCCTTGTATGACAGATTGTGTGTAATTTAAATATTTTCAGTTAATCTACTTTTGCCATGAATACCTATCACAAAGTACAAAGAGAGAGAGAGAGAGAGAGAGAGAGAGAGAGAGAGAGAGAGAGAGAGGAAGAGAGAGAGGAGAGAGAGAGATTAAGTTCAAGGTAAATAAGAAGTAAAAAAAGTCTCCCGGTACTATCATTGTACATGCGTGGAAATTAGTTCGTCTTTAGTTGGGTTGTATCTTGCACAGATCAAGCAATATAAATGCTGAGTGCAGTCCATCTCTAGACTGTATTTATTTGTTTGTTTGTTTGTTTGTTTGTTTCATAGCACCAAGAGCCTCGCACATGCTAGGCAAGCATAGGCCAGCTACATAACCCGTGCAGTCTCTCTGCTTTTCTTTCCGTTGTTGAGGTTGGACTGGCATTCCTGATCCACCCTCCAGGGCTAGGATTACAGGTAACACGCCATCACACCAGGATTCTATCCAAGTTTGACATGTTAATTAGATTTATTTATTATGAGGGGCATGGCCATTGCCACGGCACTTGTGTGGCAATCGGAGGACAATGGCCAGGAGTCCGTGCCCTCCTTTTGTGGGATCCTGGGATTAAATTATGGATTTTCAAAGGTAAAAAACTCCTGAATTAAATTTCCAGTTCTGCAGTGGTTCTGAAAGTTTGGTTAAGGAAAGAGCAGAGAATTGGTTTGCATGTGAAGCAGAAACACTCGGCCTCTGCTCTGTTTGCAGTTACCAGGGTTGGTTGGTTTCTTTCTTTACTATTGTTATAATGGCAAGAGCATGCCATGGCTCATGCAGGACTCAGAGGACAAGCCTGAGGTTCCCCCCCCTCCACCATTAAGGAGGTTCCAGGCATCGAGCTCAGGTTGTCATGGTTACATGGCAACTGCTTTTACCAGCTGAGCCAACTGACTGCTAGATTTTTAATTTCTACATAACCTGAAGTCTCTTTCTCTTCTTTTGCATAGCTGAGTTTTGTTATTTTTAAATACAACTGTAAACTCTAATTGTTTTGAAGTCTGGACTGAGCCTTCCAAGGTAGTTCGCCTCAGCCTGCCCTTGCTGTGGTTCTCTACATCCTGTGTAGGACCTTAATTCTGTGCTATAAATCCCGCTGGTCGTCTATGGCTGTCAGAATGAGCGGTTTGGTGGTTGCGGTTCCGTCCTAAACATTGCCTCTGCTGACCTACCCAATACTGGGAGACCATTTCAGGTAATACAGTCTACTCGTGTTTTCCTTCCCTCCCTCTCTCTGTTCCTTCTTTCCTCCCTCCCTCCCTCCATGCCCCCTTTTATTTATCACTTGATGGACTTACCAATTGTGTGTGGTCAGTAGTTCAAGAACCCATGACAGAATCAGACAGTACCGTGGGGCCCTGGGGTTACGTTCTTTACATGTCACTGTAAGAAAATCTGTGTCCCTTCCCTGGACAGAGTTCACCAGCACCTTGTGCGGGCTTGGAGACCTCTCTCTGTTGGGACAAGTGGTGCCAGCTCTGTGGTGTGATGTTGGACCTTGGCCTACATTGTTCACTGGGATACTAGTCACAGCCAACAGTATTTAGGGACAAATTCCACTGCTGTGCCACATACCATTACTACTAACTACCTATCATTTTAATTTCATTTTTTGATGCCTTTTAATGCCTTCTAATGCCTTTTAATGATGAGACCCCCCCACTCCCCCAGACCAGAGAGCCTACGTGTGTGTCTTTCATCTGTTAGAAATTCTACTTTCCTTGCCACACTGTTGAAAGTTTCACGTTGAAAGTGTAAGCATTAGGAATCTGCATGTCAGGATTCATACCGTTCACTCTCCAAGACAGAGGATTAACCCCAAAGCATTATACTCAAAAAGGAATAAGATTCAATAAATTCTGGAGTTCCTCTTGAGGGTCTCAAGTGTTCATAGGCTGTGGTGAGGACTTAAAGAACCCTGACGCTGTGCAGCGCACATTTTGTAAGATTCTCTGCCTTGAATTCTTCCAGCTGAGCATAAACTTTCCTAGCCACTGGTGTATTTAAGAACAGATGCCTTTATCATCCCATCAGGAAGAAACTGCAACAGAGTGAATGGGAATGAGTGAGGCCAGTTATTAAGGAGGTCTCTTGTAAAGTGACTTCATTTTTCCGTTCATTTCTAAGAGCCTCCCAGACATGGCTTGTGTAGCACAAATCGCTGGCTCCGTACACATGACACTTCCTTTATGAGAAGAACCTAAGCAGTTTCTCAGAGTTCCTGAACAAAGCTAAGATCCCTGGGTAGCAGACATGGTGGGCATTACTGTCTAAAACGTAGGTGAGGGGCTAAGGAGACAGCGCAGTGGGTAAGGTGCTGGCCATGCAGCGTGTGGACCTGGATTTGGATCCCCAGATCCCACTGAAGGCCAGATGCAGATGTGGGTATCTGGAATCCAGGGGTCCTGTGCTGAGATGGGATGCAGACACAAGAAGGGTCCTGGCCAGCTAGCCCGCTATACTTAATGTCAAACAACAAGAAGCCTGTCTCAGTCGGGTGCAAGGCGAGAACAGGAGTTTGAACTCATGCTCGGGGTGCCTATACATATACCTAACGCACATCACACATGCATGCACTCACGCACGCATGTTGGTGACATGTTCTGTCACGTGTCTCAGTGTATGTAGTCAGTCTTCCTCAGCCAGAGAAGTTCGTTTTCAGTTCATCCACATGGCCATGTTGAGTCAGTGGAAAATGAATGCCAGCTTATGTTCTAGGTCTCATTAGCCTTGAAAGCCTTAGTAAGCTCGGCTTCTGGGCGCTCCGTTCTCTTCTTTTCCTTTGGTTTGGCTCACGGGACAGAGGACAAAAATGGACGTGGGATCTTACATCAGAGTCATAGATTCCTTAAATATAATATGGCATGCAATAATATACTATAATATGATATAGTATAAAGTTCACAGGAAAACCTGTGGATCTGTTGTTTTAAAAAAAGATGCGTATTCATTTTTTAGTATTTCTCCTTTTTTTCTGTTTAAGACATTTTCTTTTTTTGGTTGGTTGGTTGTTTTGTTTGTTTGTTTTGTTTTTTGTTTGTTTGTTTTTTTTTTTGACACAGTTTTTCTGTGTATCCCTGGCTGTCCTGGAATTTACTCTGTAGTCCAGGCTAGTCTAAAACTTACAGAGAACCGCCTGCCTCTGCCTCCCAAATGCTGGGATTAAAGATGTGCACCATCACTACCTGGTGAATACACTTTTTGCTAAAAGCTGAATACATATAGCTCTAGTTGGTACTTTAGAATGCCATCTTTATATCTATCCCTATGGGTTATTATTATTATTATTATTTCTCACCTATAACTGTGTTTCTCCTCGGACCACACGTTAGACTCTTAGAGGGATTTTGCATTTCTCTGCTCGACCCTGCATCAGATGAATAAAAGGCAGGGATGAGCGCCTATGCTTGTGGAGGTTGCCGTGTAATTCTACTAAACAACAGAGAAGCACAGCTTTACCAAACCCTGGGGAAAGGGCCTGGTGTGTTTGGTAGACCATGGGAGAGTGAAGATGGAGGAGCTGGAAGGCACCAGGCCCTGCACACACTGACTAACAGCGGATAGGGTGGTGGCGTCCTAGAAGCCGAGGGAGGAGAGGACTCTAAGTGAGGCTCGCGTGGCCCAGAACTACACAGAGCTGTGTAGGAAGGAGATCATGTTTCCATCAGCGAGTGCCTTGCGCTGCAGGAGAGGCAGCCTCAGAGGGGCCTTGAGAGCGCAAGACTGTGAGGGTGAGATCGAGGAGGAAATGGGACTGAGAGGGAATTCTGGAGTGTTCGGAGGCAAGGGCAAGGCAGTACTTTGTAAGGAGAGGAGGAAGGTTCCTGTTACCATGGGGGAAGATGCCGGGCTGGAGCCAACTGAGGCCCCAGGAAGGGAGCTTCAACCTCAGCAGTGCCCCAGCGAGGCTGGCCTCCCGTCTGCAGGCGCTTGGCTAGGCACCACTTTGAGGGACGGTAGTATCGCTTCACAAACTTCAGCAGGGACGAGTTAGATCCTTCCCAGGCTCTCCAGACGAGCACTAAAATCCCCAGCATTTGACCCCATCTCATATGTCCTTAATTTATTTTCCCAATTTATTTCCCCTATGCTACCAAGCCCTTCATCCTGCTTACACACACACACACACACACACACACACACAGCCCACCCTTCTCACCGCTCTCCCAGAAGTGTTCTTCCTCACCTTTGCACATGGTCAGCGTTCGTCTTGACTCCGTGTTTCATTCATTGTTCCTTACAGCTCTTTGTATTTCTTCTTTCACATATTTTCATCTCTTCTGGCCAGATACCAGAGCAAAGCCAAGCTTAACAGCTTCCTTAAATCCTACATAGCAAAACTTGAAGGAAAAAAAAAACAAAACTTTTTTTCCCCTTTAAAGGATCAGGTACTAAATATTTTACCTCTTGTGAGAGAAACGTATTTTATAACGTTAAAAGTATAAAAACTATTGCTTTGCTAGCTTTAAATATTGTAGCTCTCAAGGGAAAGGCTTCCCCTACAGAAGGTCTGCTCCTGCTGGCGGGGGTCGGGGTCGGGGTCGGGGTCGGGGTCGGGGTCGGAGTGGAGGGGTGTTTCCCCAGGGCAAGTGTAACAGCCCTGCTCTACCAGGGGATGCTTTCCCCAGCGAATGTGTTAGAGCTCTGCTCTGGCAATGAGGAGCCAAGGAATACTCCAAAATCACACCACACAACAAACCTCACACAGGAGATTTATTGAGGGGAAAAACCCAGGAGGGAGGCTGCCTAAGCAGGAGGCAGGGTTTATATAGGGTTTCTTGGGCAAGGTGGAGATTTCCAGGGTGAGGATTCGTGGGATTTCAAGCTTGGGGCGAGCTCAGGGATTGGCGGGTTTTTGTGGCAAGCTCAGGGATTGGTGGGTTCTCTCAAGGTTTTCATGTTCAGTGATTGGTGGTTTTCTGTGGCAAGCTCAGGGATTGGTGGAATTCTGCTTCTTGTCCCTGGTTTTGGGCTTGGGGTCAAGCCAGGGACAGGGTGTTTTAGCTTTGGCCTTTTACCCTACACTAGCTTGTCATTCTTAGCTGTGGACGCGATTTGTTCCACTAAGAATAGCTTACCAGTCCAAGGCATATAACATCCCATGGTTGGAGAAATATAGCAGGTAAAACTATGAGCACCTGTTCAGCAACTCATTTAATCACTACATCAAACCTCAAGTCCAGTTACACACCACGGAGGGTTTAAGTCCTACCCTCTAGTGTAGTACTTACACTACAGTTTAAGTGATTAGCATTAGTGGTTGAGATGTTTGGTTCAGGCTGGGTACCCATTCTTTTGGAAACGTTATGTCTTTATTCGTGCTTTTATTTGTCCCAAGTAATGAACATTGTGTGGAGTCCCCCCGTATGTCGTTGTAACTGTGTACACACCACTGTGGAGACATATAACCCACATCCAGTCATGGCCGATGCTCACCTCATGTTCCTCCCTTCATCAGTGCATCCCTGGGTACCGTGCTGAGGAAGCCGTGGAGCTCCTAAAGACCTTCTACAAACAGGAAAACCCAAATGGTGAGTTTTCTCCTGGTGGAGTGTCCCACCTAAACACAACTCGGTATGACGGAAGTTTGGTATCCCTTGTTTTTTACTTACCTAACTTTTTTTTGTTGTTGCTTTTCAGCGCCAAAATCTAAAGTTCGGAAAAAAGATTGTCAGAAATCCTGATGCTGTAATGATCAAAGACTAGTGGAGACCTGGACGCAATTCCTGACTGAGAGCCGCTGCCATCGCTGGTCACGTTTATATGTTATTACTGTGTGTGAAAATGGTGTCGCTCATCGTTTTCTCTGTTAAGGGAACAAATTAGCCCTTTTTAAAAAGTCTAACAATGTAAACAACCGTTAGCTCTTTCACCAAGCTGAACGACTATTTCCAGGAAGGGGAGGGGTTAAGGTTGAGGGCCCAGAGATCCTCAGAGATCCCCAAGCAGTGCCCGCCCTTCACCCACAGCCTCAGCCCCAGCTTAATGAAGCTCTTTGTGGCTGTGGAGAGGGCCAAGTGATGAAATGCTTACCATGCAACCGTGAGGATTGGGTCCCCATCAGTGCCAGGTGGGTTTGGTGGCCTGCCTGTGATTCCTTCCAGTGCTTGGAAAACAGAGATGGACTTCCGAGATCCCAAAGCAAGCTAACTAGTTAGGTTAGTCCTTATTGGTGAGCTCTGGGGTCAAATGAGAGATATTGCCTCGATAAGTCATGTGAAGAGAGAGATCTAGGAGGAACCCTGGTGTCAACCTTAGGCGTCACGTGTCCATACGTACCACCCCCACCCCCACCCCCACCCAGATGCAGGCACATCACACATGATACCGTGACACACCTACACATGCCAAAAAAAAAGGGGGGGGGGACAAATCTTTGGAAGATTGATCAAGATCAAAACAGGAAGTAGAAGAGAGAAAGCTTTGACATTTTACTGAGTGCACTCAGACCCGGGTCCTGCAAGGGACTCCACCACGGCTCAGGTACCTACTTGGGCTTGTCCTGATTTGTATTGACTTTATATATGAATGACCATGCATGTCCGGGGTTCATGTGGGTGTGGAGGCAGAGGCGACTCTCAGGTGCTATTCCTTAGATGCAGGGCCACCACGCCTTCCTGCTTTTTTTTTTTGAAAGAGAAGATTTCTTGAAATTTACCATTCAGCTAGGCAGGCTGGCCGGGAATGCCGGGCTCCACCTGTGGCCTCTGGTACAGGAATTACAGGCATGCACCTCCCTCCCTCCCTCCCTCCTCTCTTTTAAATGTGAATTTTGGAGATTGAACTCAGGTCCTCCTGCACTTGACTGACTGGAGATAGCTCCCCAACCCTAGAACAATTTTTCAAAAGTGTCTAGATAAAACAGACGTTTATAAAGCAAGTGTTTGAGTCTTTTTTAGAAAACGCATAGCATATTGCTACAATAAAGTTTTAGTCACGCCTTCTTTCCAGAGGAATGGTCTTTAAATAGTGAGGGCTGGACAGATGACTCAGGAGTTAAAAATAGATACTGCTTTTCCAGAGGATACAAGTTCGGTTCCCAGCACCAGCTCTGGGCAATTTACAACCTCTAATTCCAGTTCCAAGGGAACCAATACCCTCTTCTGGTCTCTGTGGGTACCTACACTTACATGTGCACACAATTCTACTACACACACACACACACACACTTAAAATTTCTAAAAGAGAAAATTGAAAGTGGAGTAGTTCCTTATAATGATGCAACTACTTTAACGTTCATTTCTTTTCCTTATTCTCAAAACAAAGACCTTATATTCTTCAGAGCGAGAAAGGAAAATAGTCCGCTATATAACTTGCTGGAGGATGACACTTGCTGCTGGACATAATGGTGCACACTGCAGCCCCATTACTGGGGAAGTCGAGGCAAACGAATCATGAACTCAAGGTCCCTGGGCTATGTAGGGACCGCCAGCCCTCCCCCTCACCCGCCAACGCCCCAGTTAGAACCAGTTGCTGTTCGGAATAAGAATGCAGGAATGATGGTTACAAGATTGAATAAAATGATCCATTGAATCCGAAATAACAAAGCTATTACTCTTTTCGAATGCGGATGATAAAGCGTAAATTGAGTATCTAAAAATTTTACCTCTGAACAAAATCTCTGATAAGGATCACTGGAGCAAGGTGCGGCTTTTCCGCGCCGCCCGGGGCGCAGTGTGCGTCTCTGCCCAGAAGGGGGCCTCGCTGTTCCACCACAAGGCCGGTGCCAGCGCAGCCTCAGTTTCTTCAACGCGTTCAAGTCCTTGATGCAAAGCGGCTGTGTTTGTTGACTCTGCCATTTGAGCGCTGTCTCTGACTTGTTTGTTTTGAATTACATTACAGGCTGGAATGTGATTGTGGCGGTAGTATTTTTATATTGCCTGGGGGAGTAGCTAATCACAGTTACATGCTTCAGAGGATTTATAATTGCGTGGTTTTGTGTGCGCGTGTGTTTTTAACAGCATTTCAGAAGTTTTATGAGCGAAGAGTACGCAGGATTTTAAATGTACAATAATGGTCTGTGCACCTTCTCTTCGGTTTTAGCTACTTTAAAGACTCTCTTCTCATTAAGTTTTAGTGCCTTGCAGTTGGTCATAATTCATTCCTGACTCCTGTGCTCTCCTGCAGGCAGACACCATTATATGTACTGACTTCATATCATTTGGGGGGGATTATTTGTACTTGAAACAACCTGAGATCTTATCCTTGAGGGGAGTACCATCAGATTATTCTGGCTGTCTTACGACCGGTGGACTCATGATAAACCTTTGAAAGTAAATTTAGTTTGAATATAGGGAGAAAATTATAATAATAATAATAATAATAATAAAGGTAAAAACATAGAGCCAGAAACATGTGGCCATTATTTCATCCAAGAGACAAGAACTGCTCAGGAAGCCGAGAGATAATACCAGAAAACAAGGCAGTGTGCATGTTTTCCTTTCTGGTGTTAACAGATGGCTAAGTGGCATTTCCTAGTTCCTAAGCAGGGCTGAATGGTTTCATTTCCATTTACCACCTTTAAAATTCTCTTTCCAGTCACTGACAAAAGAGCTTTTGCACACAGGCATAGTTTCCTGTGGAAAAATCGCTCCGAATCGATTGCTGTAGACTAGGGATTAGCGTTGCCACCTCAAGATCTCTCTGGATGTCATAGACACCAAATGTGCAGAATTCAAAAGCCACGTCCACATGTTGTTGAGGAGCTAGAGATCTATACATAGCAAAACTGTGTGTGTGTTCAGTGTCTTCCAGCAGGCTCTGCTGTAATGTAGAACACAGAGGCCCACCTCAAAAGCTTGCCGAAGGGACCGAAAAAGAGTCTTACTTTGTGCATGAGATAGTTAGGAAGGCCTAGGACATAGACGGCCTGTAGTACCCACTTGCCCTGTTAAAGAGGAACTGGGGAGAAACTATCACATCTAAGCTGTTGGAGTATCCAGTGTTTCCTGGGTCCAATCAGCGATGAAAAGTCATGCCACAATATCTTCGCACTTTCCGACTTGTACACTTGAAATATGGAGAAAACAGCCAGCGACCCAGATGTAGGCAAGATGGCTCGTTTTTCTAAGGACCCTCCCTCCCTCCCTATTTGTAGCCCAGGCTGGCTTCAGACTTAACTGTACAGCTGAGAGTGACCTTGAATTTCTGATCCTCCTGCCTGTCTAGCGTGCAGGCATTATAGGTGATTGCCACTTTTGCTGGGTTTGTCCGGGCTGGGGAATCAGTCTCCAGGCTTCATAAAATGCTAGGCAAGCACCAGGCACTTGAGCTACATCATAGCCCTTTCTTCAGGTTTGTTTGTTTGTTTGTTTGTTTTAAAGGTACGTCATACGTTCTCCGGGTCCTTTACCCGGAAGCACTTCGGTATTAGTGCATAGAGTGCTGCCTCTCCCTCGCCACTATCTCAACTGCAGGTGCATTTGGCGTTTCAGTTCAGCCAGTTGGTTCAGGTAACCCCCGGGGAGAATTCCCTCCAGCCACGTGAAGCTAGCTCCACCCTAGGACTATGAGACACTTCGCTGTTCCAACCTAGACCATTTCGTTCGCCTTTCTTATATAGCCGACCTTGGAAGGGCTATGTGGGAGCTCTCCCACCGAGCCACATTCCCCTCCACGGAGAGTTTTTCGTACCTGTCCTGCCCCTATCACCACTGCTGCCTTCTAGTTAGTGCGCTCTTCTTCAGGGTAGCAGAGCAGTCTCTTTATCTGGTGCTTACTCTTCTGGTGGCAGACAAAGGCCAGCTGACTCTACCGGTGACATAAATTTTGCACACTTGGTTAAGATGTCTGATTAGTCACCGTGGACCTGGCTTTCTCTCTCTCCGCAGCAGTGAGTGATCAGTCTGGGGGGGGGGGGAGAATTGACGTTTTTTTTTTAAATAAGAAAGTACATTTGACACTGACGGAAGGGAGGGAAGGAAGATTCATTATATAAATTCAAAGCAGCTGTTAAATTATTTGATTTCATTTTTCCTCTGTATTGTGTGTTCCAAAATTCATAACTTTTGGTAAGAATATTTTAAACAGCACAGTCAATTTTAAAAAATGAAAAGGAAGATCTAAAACTAAATACTTTCATTCTTGACATCCTTCTCAGGAAAAAAAAAATCATGTAAATCTCATTATAACTAATAGCGTTGTGGAAAAATGGCCCAAGATATTTCTGACATCACAAGCGCCCTGTGGTAATAACAGGACATTGAATTCTATGCTGATAATTACTTGCCCAAAAAATACAAGGCATTGAGGTGTGGGGGTGGGGGTGGGGGACACAGACACGTGTTTCCATAGAGATATCTTGACTTAAAATGTTTTAGGCACCATCACTTGAGTGTAGGTAAAAACAAAAGCTAAGACTAATTTTTTTTTTTTTTCATTTGTTTTAAAAGTAGTGACGCTTCTGTGTTTTGAAAGCTCCGGTGAAGCCAAAACTGGCGCTGCCAGGCTGCCCCACAGCAGCCGACCTCGAGGAGGCTTGAGGAGAGGAGACATCGGCAATTGATTTCCCTGCCTTTTGGCAAAGGAACGAGACCGACCGCGCTGACTTCATCCGTGCAGACAAGGGCCAGCTCTTTCCTTCCTCCACAGGGCGCTAATTGTGCGGAGTGAGGAAAGGCCCGATGGCTGATGGTATTTTTATGGGTCAGGCGGGCATGGCTTGTGGTGAAAGTTTGACATCTTTAGGATCCTGCATGTTTGTCCGCTGAGCTAATAAAAGTAGGCTTGTGTGATTGTTTTGCACCTGATTTCCAAGTAGACGTTTCCACGCTGGACACCACATATCAAGGACGGCTTAAGGAAGCTTTGTCATGAGATTCGACAAACGCTGTCGTCGGCCAGGCTTTGGTCCGGTTCCAAACCCTCTTAACCAGGTCACAGCATTGGCCCTGTTGCCTGATGGGTCTGCATAGCCTGTTGCAAGTATCCTATTAACTCTCTTTAGAACACCCTCCCCACCCCCCCCCACACACACACACTCCATAGGAAGCTAAATTTTTCATCCCCACAACGGATGTAAAATGACCTTGCCTTCCCTCCAGCAGGACTCACAGGTTAACAGCAACAACACCCTTTTCTGTCTCCTCATTCCACCCCCAACCCCTCCCCTTCCATCCTGCCCCCTGCTTAGGACGCCCTGATTGTTTTTATGTCTGGGCTTGCGTGCAACCTCACACCACAAACGCATAGGATTACCTCTCTAATCCTGAGTAAGGTTATTTTCCCCCATTTTCACAAGGGTCAGGATAATCTTTAACAGGTCGAGAGTGTAAACTGAAATCTAGAGACAGGGTCCACAAAGTACAGCCTGTGGACCAAAATCCACCCTAGTGTCTATTTTCATATATTCTACATTTGGTCGGATTTTTATACTTCTAAATGCTTGAAAGAGCCCACTTGAATAATGTTTAGGGACTTGTAAATCTAAAATGAAAATAAAATTTCAATAAATCTTCCGGGGTTACAGCCATTCTGGTGCTACACATGAACTATATGGCTTGCGCAGTCTGGCCCTTTAGGAAGCATTTCCTGTCTCATGGTCAAGGGTGGAAAGAGGAGGAGGTTGGATCGTTGCGATGCCCATTCAAGTTCTGTGACTTTGCAGCTGCGTAATACGGTTCACTGTTCTGCTTGCCTCCTTGCCATGACTTTTGAAAGGCTTGTTTATAAATATGGAAACGAGATCGGAGACACTAAAATATTTATTTTGGCTCCAACTATGTTACTTTATATATTACTTTTAAGAGTAGCAAGGAGAAAAGATAATGTACCATTTTATTTGTGTTTAGAATAGATGCATTTTATTTATGATTATGACAAAAGGCTTCAAGCCTTCGCCCTCTTTAACAATGGTTACTATGGTGTCAGCCTTTTGGGGCTTTCTTTCTCTTTTGTTTTTTTTTTAGACAAGTTAAAAACAAATCACTTGACACATTGTTCCTCAGATGGGCTTTTGTCCCATACTGCTCATGGCTTATTTAAAATATTCAGATAAATGCAAAGTTAATAATTAAAAGAAAATAAACTACCGCTATTTCCAATAACTACTTAGATTGAAACCCACAGTTGGCTCTTGAAAATTCTCAGAGCAGATGAAGTAGATGGACAGTTACAGCTCTGCCCTGCTGATCCTTCTCCAGGGCACCTGTTGTTCCCCTTTTGCCCTTTGCCCTTTGCCCTTTAGGGCACAACCCATCCTGACTTCATAGTAACTTGCCCACTTCAGCTTTGGCTGTTGCCTGTGCCAGCATTGTTAGGGCTCATTTCCTTCAATGATACTTCTGTATTGGAGACCAAAATAAAGATGTCTGGGTTTTTTTGTTGTTGTTTTGTTTTGTTTTTTAAATTTAAATTGGCAATGTCATCATCATGATTCAAATGATAAATGGTTTCAGGAGAGATTGCATTTCTTGTTTAAAATGTTTAGTTACTGTCTGTCTGTGTTTATCTGTGTGTAAGTAGGTGCCTCTGTGTGCAGGTACCCACAGATTGGGTCCCCTTGGAGACTTAACTTCTTAGCTTCCCTCCCCAAATTGTCTTTTGATCTGGAAGAAATTCCATTTTCTTTGGGATGAGGGACTCTGGGCAGGACACCAAGAGAGCCAACATCTGCCTTTCGCAATGGGTCCCCTCCACAGGTAAACCTGGCGTGCCACCCCGTTCATCATTTTGAACTCCGATATCAAGATATCAACTGTGGAGGCCTCCCTAAGCTTTCTTGTGCGCTGGCTCTCGAAGGCTCACACCTCTATGAGATCTCTCCCAAATACCCCAGCCCACAGTGATCTCTTGCTTTAAACTCCTACTGAGTGTCACATAGTTTAATACTCAATTGCTCTCTAATTACAGTAATTAGATTGTAAGCCGCTCAAAAGCAAGGATTTAGCCCAATCCTAGGCCCAGAGGCAGCTTCGGTAAATGCTTGCTGAGTGATGGATTTGCATTTCTGGATGCTTGCCAAGCGGCAGGACAAACGGGTGAATTAACACTGCCACAGGATGCTATCCTTTCAGATTACTGGGCAAACCCGCTGTCTAGCTGTCTAATGCCGCTCCCCCTCTTCTTGAGCATAGGCCACCGCTGCCAGACAGCTGGGCAGCTAAGGTAACAGGGCTTAAATTCCAGATGTTCTGCAGTTCGTTTTTGCTCAGTGGAAGCCTACTTACGAGATTTGGGCTTACAGGCTCTCATTACAGGAAGGAGGACCAGGGAGGGGATAGAGATGCATAGCTTGGTTTCCACTCTGGTAACTTTCCTGTGAGACCCCCCCCCAAAAAAAAAAAGAAGAGGGGAACACTAGTAAAGAAGTTCCATGTTAAGGTTTATATAACTCTCTTGCTAAATTAGCCCAGAGACTGGATTGATATTTTAATCATAGACTCTAGAGAAGGAAAGTCAGCCGGTAAAATTGCTGGAGGTGACATGCCAATCTACAGAGAAACCGAATGTGGTTTTGGAGACCACCATGGAAATAATAACTTCAGTCATTAAGTGGAGAAGGAGAAGGAGAGAGAAACCGGAGAAGTTTTCCAGGACTGAGAAGTTATTTTTATTATAAACTAACCTGAGGGCAACCGTAGGCTTTATTATTATTGTAACATTTAAAGTCAAATACCAATGGTGTTATCTCTTCGTGGTGATTACCCTCGGCAACCGCGGAGCAGGCAAGTTGATGGGGAAGATCATCTGCAGTCTTGGCTTCTAAGTTGTCATTTTCATAGTGCACAGGGGCCCAGTTATGTGGGCAAAACTCAGTAAGAAGCACATGGCACAATTCCTGTCTTAATGAAGATGCTCTCTCCCACCAACTTGACTCTTGTCAAACCCTTGGCACAATCTCCATGGCTGTAACCAGCCTGACTAGGAAGGAAATGGATGTTCAGTTCCTTCATTTGTTTCCCTGAAGACCTGGGGTCATCAACCCCATATCTTTACAATGCTTTGCCACTGGCAGTCTCGCTAGAGGCCAGGAGTATGACCAGTGCTGGGCTCTGGAAAGCCCAGTCTGCTTGGGAACTGCCATCAGATGGAGATCAATGTCTATACTGTGAACTGGACATCGGTTTGTGCTTCTGAATTTGAGGGTGGGTGTGGGAGTTGGGGGGGAGGCTGATACTGTGATCCTTTTGACCCTTAGTTATTTTGGAGAAGAGAGAAATGAGACATGAGGTTGAAATGATCAATGATTGAAGGTATTAAGTCTCAAGTCATATTATACTGGCAAGCGTCCCAGGACACAGCTGCCAAAGGCCCCTGGATTCCACCAGATCCCCAAAGGCTGTCTCCTTTGTCTGTGATGGAGCCAGGGGAGGGACATGAGTGGAGCTGAACTCTGGACTGAGGTTTGCCGGTGGAAGCAGCAGATTGAATTGATAATGGGAGAAAGTTTGTATTGTTAACTTTTATAAGGTAGCAGTGATTTCAGGAATTTTATAGGGTTGGCATGTGACTCGGGCCTCACTTTCATCTGGCACACACTGCTCATCCTGCAGGGTTGTGTAGCATTAGCCGAGCACACTTCAAGATGAAAACTGGGATGCCTGTGGCATTGGCATTAATGCCTTGACTTGTTCGAGCATCTGGGGCCCAGAGGCAAGAGAACTTTCAAAGCCCCTGAGAGATTGAACAGGACCTCTCCTGGATACCAGGGGGAGAGGAGAAGAGATTCAAAGACCAGGATGTGGTTCCATGAGAGAAAAAGTATGACTTGGTAGCTTCTCTCCTGATCCCTACTTGAGAAATACAGCAACACTAAGAGGAGACTATAGCTCAGGTTAGTAATCTTTCTAAACCAATAAGAGAAATAGTGCAAACAGCAAGGGCACTGGTGTCTGTCTACATGAAGGATAGTCGGTCTGCTTGCCTGGATGGTTAAGTGAAGGCCATTTGATTTGTCTGCGTGGTAATGGGCAGAGTTACTGCATAAAGTTGAAAGCCTCTGTATTCTTTCTTCTAAGAGGCTGGGTGAGATGGCTTAGAACCCATGGGGAAAAAAAAAATCATTCTTGGCGTTTGTCCAAATTCTCCTTGACCTCTGTTCCTTTTTATGTCAGTGAGTACGGCTCTTCCTCCACTGGACTGTGAAATCTGAGGTGGCCTGTTTTGAGTCGAGTCATTTTAGGCTCCCCCATCATAGACACCAGTGTGATCCACCGAATCCAAGCCAAGCTAGAAACGGAGCTGCAAGACGTCAGAGTCCACTGAGGAGTAGCTCGCGAGTGCAGATGTTTATGGACTGTTTATTGTGTGTGTCAGGCTCAGCTGGGAGGAGGGCTTTGCAGCTAGAACTTTTGATGATTCCCCGCAGCAGCAGCAACGCGAAGAGGTTCCTGTTTTAATTCGCATTCAAGGACTGAGGTAATCCAGGTCTACAAAGTTTAACCCGCTCAAGATTACAGAGGGGCAGAGCCAGAGTTTAGACTCCAGAGCTCGCATTTCCCATCATATTAAACCACCAAGAGGATTGCCCAGATACAAAAAGAGCAAAGAGGTTGGTGGGAAACACTGTATCCTGCCCATCCCACCCCTGCAGCTAAACCCTGTAACTCACCCAGGTTTAGTCATGAAGCCAAGCCCAGCTCCTCTCAGTAGACTGTGGGTTTGAAAGTCTTTGCGTGTGGGTGGGTAGACGAGGGGAGGGTTGGTTAGTTTTGTTTTAAAAAATACTTAATGTAAATCTTGTAGAAAGGAATGAACTGCTTACCTTGTTAAGAACAGAGCTCAGGATATTTATTAGCTTAAAAATATAACGGAGTCATTTTCTTGGGCCTTCACGAATACTGGCAAATGACATGATTTGGGAATATGTCAGTGAAAGATATTGTTTGGGATTCACACATGAATTTCCCATACATTTGTATATTCTGTACTTGTTCGACGAAAGCAATAGCACATCATTATTACTATTCTGAGGTAGATGCATAGCTGGTAGGTTTTGGTAGCAAGTGTCAGTTATTTACCATATCACAAATACCGTGTAACAAAAATCTACCAGGACCTCATGGGCACACACAAATAGCTTGTTTACACATCTGTCATATCAGACTAAACATCCACCGATCTTGGCTGAGCTGGCCTATACCATGCGGTACTCCGCTCACTGATGGGTGATCGAACCTGACTTTGGATAGGGTAACAAGCAGGTCAGCTCCTACTTGTCTCTCAGTCTCCAGTATGCTGGGCTGGTTATGTTTAGTAAGCTATCTCAGAAGTAAAGGCCCTGAATAAGCCCGTTAAGTCCATTCCAACCTTCCGCTGATCTCGTGCCTATTCATATCTCATTAGCCAAGTAAGCCACATGGCTAAGGCTTAGAGTAGATGTAGCTTAGTTGCTTAATATACCCCATTAGTTCCTGTCGAGAAGAACTAGAAAATAGGATGGCAAAATAATGGATACAGGCAAGGCTGGAGAGATGGCTGAGCAGCCAAGAGCGTGTTCTGCTCTTGAAGAGGATATGAGTTTAATTCTCAAGACCCACGCCAGATTGATCTCTAACTCCAGTTCCAAGGGGTCCAATGTCCTCTTCTGGACATTGTAAGTACCTGTGTTCACATGCACATGGACACATAATTAAATTAATTATTAGTAAAAATATTATTAACTTTTAATTAAATTATTTATATAAATTTTGTTTTATATATTTATATAATAGAATAAAGTATAATTTATTAATTTAATACAATATTAATAAAAAGGAATAAATACCAAGTATGGTGAACAAGATCTACAACATATTTTAACTTTGCAAATAGATAAACTGAGACTTCCAAATTTATGTGGCCTAGTAACACAGGTATATTAAGTTGCACAGCTGGATTTTAAAGGTGAAGTTCGCCTTTCCTCAGATCAGACGATCTTAGCCATGTGCAACAGATGAAGGTTTTAGAAACTGACTTTGCCTCCAGCTTCTTTCCAGACATAAACACTCTCTTCTCCCCTCTCAGGACCCTTGCAAATGGAGACAACGTCAACCCCTCGACGGTAAGTGACATGAGTACTGCCAGGAGCTGGTGGCACAGTCTCCGAGAAGGCTGTATGGTGAGAACCATGCACACAGTTTTAATCACTGCCCTTGATTTTGCATTTGGCGATCTTTGAGCGACCTCTCACCTGTGGTAGCTCGGAAATGTCACGCGTGCATAAAAGCAGGTGACCTTTTCTTTCTTCTTTCTCCAGTCATTCTAGCAGTGCACCAGTCCATTCATATTAGCAGGATCTTTTCATGAAAAAGATACCCTGTACGAATTGCTCTTTGAAAAAAAAACAAAAAAAAACAAAAAACAAAAAACAGTGCTAGCAACGTCCCTAAGACAGTCTACAAAGCTGTCCGTCTCGTCCATTGACCAAAGTGGGATTCGGAGCTGATTGAACATCCAGTCTCTTTATCAGATAACTCTTTCTTTTCTTCAGGTTGGCTTTGAACACTTGACCTTAGGTTCTTCCACCTTCCAAAAACTGGCATTGTAGGTATGTGCCATTATATTTGTCTTTGAGACACCCTTTCTGCAAGTGTCTTAATCAACTCTACAACTTGCTTGCCTGCTACATTGCTATTTTGATTAAGCCGATATCATGATGCATATTATGAAGAAAGATGGAAATCTTTATATACTTCTGTTGACCCTAGAGGGGAAACAGCATAAGCTTGGACATGCGAAGTAAGGTACACTGCTTGCCTGCCCAAAGTGTATTCCTAATGACAAAATCCACCATGTATCCTGTGGTGCTCATTCATCTGGTCCTGTCCTGTACCACCGACAACATAACAGAGACAACTGTCCGTTTCTTTTGGGGAGAACATATTTAGCAAGCTTAGAGGACCACAGAGGATCCATCAGAGGATCCATCCCTGTGTCTACAGCAGTGTTGGGGGCCACCTTTGAATGTGTAGTTATCTGAAAGTGTTATCTTAAAATGGAAGGGATACTGCCTGGAGAATGAGGAGTGAAAACAAGTCAGTGACCAACTAACTGAGACAAGTTGGGAAATTCAGTTCTGTGTCCCGCTGAATACAAACATCTGGGATCCTGAGTATGTGCTGCATCTGGCCATCCTAGCTTCCTGCATCCAGAAGCACTGACCTGCGGTTCCATGGGACTCTACACAATGAGAGCAAAAGCTATGTAGGCTTGACTGTTTAAAGCTAGCTCTCACTTGGCTCTCACCGAAAGTATGTTGGCCAAATGTACCAACGATACTTGTGTTGTTCCCCTCTCGCAGAGGCTCAGAAGCACCCTTTATCTTATGCAACGGGAGCGTCCAGAGGTTGACTAGTGTGGGAAGGAAATAAAGCACAATCCCGACAGCTAACCGCATCCCAAAGGAAAGCTTACTATTTGTGGCAAAGAAGAACGAACATGACTGTGAATCAAAGGACTTTCTTTCTTATAGGGGCTCTGGTTTGGACCTTGGTCACGTGACTCCCGGGTCACTTCTCCACATATGTAATCGGAGTAACAAGTGGTACATTACATCTGAAACTGCTTCAGAAATTAAAGTTCCAGATGAAGTCCAGGTGTTATGATTATGTAAGACACAAACTTCAGAAAGTAGCCCCAAGTAACTGAAGGAAATTACACTCAAGCCAGAGCAGGGAATGGACCTTGTCCCTCACGGACACAGCTCTCACCTGTCAAAACGCCAGGTTAAAACTTTGATGAAATTACTGAACGATTCTCAACAGCAACAGAATTATGAAGACACTCTGAGATAACGAGTCCTATTTTTTTATTGTGAATGAAGATTTTTCCCGTTTATTGTGCAGGTTATAGGAACTACCCAAATCATTGAATTGCTCAAGATGGACTTTGACTGAAGTAATAATGAGTAAAGTACTATTTGTTGATCCAGTGAAATTTATGCCCTAATTATGACACAATTTACATAAGGCAGAGTTCTTCTAATTATGAAATGTCTTATCTTAGTGGCTCACAAGACACAATCAACCTTTTCTCCCTCACTTTAAAACTGAACAATGAACAAAAACAGTACAGGCAATAAGAGAGTCCTTATTGGGAATCTGAGGCAGGAGGATTACCAAAAATTGAAGCCTATACCTGGACTGATTGAAAAAATGAATTCCTGGACTACATAGGATACATAAGAAAACCCTCTCTCTGAAACCAGCAAACAAAGCAATAAATAGAATAAAGGGGGAAAAAAGTGAGACTCAAAATAGCAAAGGACCCACTGGAAGTCAGGAAATTAAGGACCCAAGATGAAGGAGGATCTTTTGTTTTTTTAATTAATTAATTAATTTTTACTTCTTCACTTTTCTCTTTTCAGTCATCCCCTCCCACAACCCTTCCTCCGTGCCCCCTTCTCCTTCTCCTCTGAGTGGGTGGGGCTACCTTGGTATCCCCCAATCCTGGCACATCAAGTCTCTGGGAGGCTAGGCGCTTCCTCTCCCACTGAGGTCAGACAAGGCAGCCCAGCTGGAAGAACATATCCCACGTACAGGGAACAGCTTCTGGGACAGTCCCTGCTCCAGTTGTATGGGTCCCACATGAAGGCCAAATTTCGCATCTGCTACTTATGTGCACAGCCAAACAGTATATGGAGCTAGGGGACTCTTATGGAAGTGTAGGAAGAAGGATGGAAGGTGAGCCTTAAAGGATGGAGTTGTACTTCTATGGCTAGAGGGAGGAACTGGGAGGTTGGATGACCGTGGGGATGGGGCATTGGTTTAGATGATCCTGGCTGGGTACACTGGATCTTAGCCACAGTCAGAAGTCCCTGTCAGTGAAGGAAGCAGTCCTGGGTTAAGACTTAAACATGAAGATGTTTTGGAATGCACCATCAGGGCTCACAGGAATCAACAAGGAGTCAGGAAGGGATTAGCAAACATCCCTGCTAAGGTTAAAATTAGCATGAATTTGACCTGCCCTTCTCAGTGCCTGGATGGAAACTCTCCTTGGTTAATCTCCAGAAGTGAGGGTTTCTCAAACCTTAGACCAGATTTTGAAGATAAGAGGATTTGTTCAGGAACACAGCCTTTGTTCTTAGCCTTGGATGGTCACTGAACACATTTAGGAGACAGCCGAGTGGCATGCTTTGTTTGTGGTGCTGGTTCTATCCTTTATTTATGAATGGAATGTTTGCCACGGAAGACCTTGATCTTGCTTCCTTCTCACAGGATGAATGCCTTACTAGAAACACCAGCCATCTCGGTGATGTCCTTAGCACTGAAACAGGATTGTGCTTAGCCACACTCCCCCTTCTTCTGTGCTTGCTCCTTATTTATCCTGGACTTATCTCAAAGACAGATTAAAGGACAAAGCATGAACCTACAAGCAATCCCCAACCTCAAATATTTGATCTATGTCATCCCATCTGAGTAGTTCAGAATCTGCTTAGAAAAGACAAACCGGGGAGTTTGGCTTCTCTCTGCCCTTCTGGAAGAGTCAATACCAGCTTTCTCTACATGCTTAAGTCACCCAGTGGTAGCCGTTTCTAAATCTTAAGGTAGTACATAAACCATCTTTCTATGGCATAGATATGTCACTCCAAAATTAAAAGTAAGCCAGATGCTACTTGCCTCAGAGAAGCCTATAAGTTAAAAAAAAAAAAAAACAATTTTTGTGCGTTTGTAAGTTTAAGTATCTACATATTGTATTTAGTTACAGTGAGGTGCCTCAAAATATTAGAAACATAATTTATTAGGTATCTCTTCTGGCTTTAAGGGACCTGTCAGTGCATACTAAGTAGTTTGTTTACAAGGAGACAATCAGTCATTGATGTGGTCAGTCATTCCAATAACAATAACAATAACAACTGCTAAGAATTATGTTGGCTGAGCTCCTAATAAACTCCTTTTACAAATATTACCTATTGGTTACAAATAGTCACCATGTAAATATGAATATTGGCTATTATAATCAATCAAGTAGGGGTTCATATGACCACCCCTTTCACAGATGGGGAAATTAAGGCTTATAGAGATTAACTAGCCTGGTATCACACAAGGCCAGAATTGAGCCCACACCTGGATGCTTACAAAGCCCATTTACCACCATGTATTACTGCTTAATAAATAGCCCTACAGATAATATTATGCTAGATTTTCAACAAGGAGAATTTATTTGTTCCTTGCTGTTATCTTAAGACTTTTTAAAATAAAACTTCAAGCGTCCATTTTAAATGAGTTTTATCCCTATAAAAGCCATCCAAACAGCATAGCAGATTCTCAAATGTTAACTTCTTATATAACTCCAGTGATCAAAAACAGGAAATTAATATTGATATGATTCTGTTCATGGCCAACAAGCTTTCAGCAAATTTTACCACTTTCCCCACTAAGTCCCAGGGTCTCAGCCAGGAGGACACGCTCCTTTCATGTCTCCTTCTAGGCCAGTTCTGTCGTGCCTGACCTTAAGCAAGAAGGTCTCCTTCAGTCCCTACCCAGGCTGCTTTGCTTGTTTGGTGTTAGTCGCTTGAGTTCAGAATGCTTCCTTAATCTTCCTTTGTCAGCTATGACTCTTAAAAAATGCGGACCAGTTATTTTTTTTTTCCAGAAACATTTAAATTTGGGTTCATCTAAGGTTTCCTCGTGAATAAATTTGGGTTGTGCCGTTGTTAATGTGGTTAACTCTTGACGTTACGGTGTGCATTTCTGAGTGTTTTGCAGCAAGCCCTGTCCCAGGTTGATTTGTTGAGTTGCCATCGACATTGAGTCTGGTCCTTTGGCTAAGGTGATTTTCGTCAGATGTCTCTGCTGTAAAACATTTCCCCCGCAACTAGCACGTTTTTGTTGGGAGTATATTTTGAGATCATGTGACTATGGTCCCTTCTAATTTTATCACCCGTTCGTGATTCTTTCTTAGCATCATGATTGCTGTGTGGATATTGGCTTTCCCCCTCACCATTACTTCCATGCTTGCTAATTGGAATTTTATTGGGAGGGAAGGCTTTCTCTTCTTTTTTTTTTTTTTTTTTTTTTTTTTTTTAGATTTATTTATTTATTATATGTAAGTACACTGTAGCTGTCTTCAGACACTCCAGAAGAGGGCATCAGATCTTGTTACAGATGGTTGTGAGCCACCATGTGATTGCTGGGATTTGAACTCCAGACCTTCGGAAGAGCAGTCGGGTGCTCTTACCCACTGATCCATCTCACCAGCCCAGCTTTCTCTTCTTATCTATTTACTTTTTTGGTTATTTATATCAGAACTAAATCATGAATGTGTGCCAAGTCTCACTATGTACTCTAGGCTGACGTGGAACTTGGTAGGTAAACCAGACTGGCCTCCAACTCGCAGAGATCTGCCTGCCTCTGCCTCCAGAGTGCTGGGGTGAAAGGCATGTACCGCCATGCCTGGCTAAAATCACGAATTTTCTTTTTGATTCTGTAATAGCCAATTCCTACCATTATTTTGTTTAAACTCCCTCGTGTTCAGGATGATGCCGTCAGGAGGTTACTGTGTCTCTTGATATTTCCTCCATTACTTAAATTTTTTTGAGACTACAATTTAATTACAACATTTCTCTCTGTCCTTTCCCCCCTCCCAAGCCTGCCCCATATACCCTTCCCCGCTCTCCTTCAAATTCATGGCCTATTTTTTGGCTAATTGCTATTGCATATCACACATGTATACACATAAATATTGCTAAGTATACGCTGTTGAGTTCACATAATGTTACCTGTATGTGTGTCTTCAGGGCTGACTCTGGCAGTGGGGAAGCCCTCTTCTCTCTCTCTCTCTCTCTCTCTCTCTCTCTCTCTCTCTCTCTCTCTCTCTCTCAGCTTCCCTTGGTTGCCTATCGTCCTTTGTGTAGGGTTAAGACCTCACGAGCTTTTCTCTGTTCACGTTGACGTGTTCATTGGTGTCGTGCTTGTTCAGTTCATGTGCAAGCAGCCATGCTGGCGAGGCTTGATGGATGTAGCTTCTGATATTTCCTGCTCTCGAAGTTATGCTGTGCATTTCCAAGGGTTTCGCAGCTAGACCTGGTCCTTCTTGATTTGTCGAGTCTCTTCTGAAGCGTGACTCGAGCCTTAGGTCCATGAGTGTTATGAATGTGTACGGGGCTGCAAAGCTCTTCACTTTGATTGGTTGTGGTTTTCTGTAGTGGTCTCCCATCTGTTGCAAAGAGAAGTTCTCTTGATAAGGGTTGAAGACTACACTTACTTGTGGGTATAAGGACAAGTGTGTATACATTACTATTAGGGATTATGATGGTTTAGTAAATTAGTGGTTGTAGATTC
>NC_034610.1:37639115-37663834 GCF_900095145.1 Mus pahari
CTCTCTCTCTCCTCTCTGACTCTTTTTCTCTTCTCTCTACACACACGCACCCTTTTTTCTCTCTTTCACCCATGCCCCCCTTTCTCCATGGCAACTTCCCTGGTATTGGTCCTTGGGGTCAGTGAACTCCCCCACCGAGAGCAGCTTCCCAGTAACCCTGCCTTTGATATGATTTAATCCAGCTTGAACCAGCTCATCTCACTGGCTGCAGAGAAACAGCCTGTCACCCAGATCTGGGATCTGCCGTTCTCCAAGGGACCCTGGTGTCTTTTGTTGAGAGTGGTAGTAAGAAGCCCAGCTAGAAGTGCTGAATATGTCGGTTTCTATTAGAGTGTCACTGATTCTGTCGCTCTGAGTATGTTATAGTACATGTGCACTAAGAGCTCTTCGGAGCGATGCATCCAAGGCCTCAATCTGGTCTCTATCTCTGACTCCTCCTTCTGTTTACGAGCAGTCTGAGTCACTTGCTACAAAGCATTATTTGCTCCATATTAGAATTGCCAGTGGTTTCCTGTACCCCTTTAAGTGCATTTATGCACAGGACATTGTATCTTCAGTTTATGTCACAGTGTCTTAGCTCCTGTCTTAGTCGGGGGGGGGGGGTTCTATTCCTGCACGAACATCATGACCAAGAAGTAGTTGGGGAGGAAAGGGTTTATTCAGCTAACATTTCCACATTGCTGTTCATCGCCAAAGGATGCAGGACTGGAACTTAAGCAGGTCAGGAAGCAGGAGCTGGTGCAGAGGCCATGGAGGGATTTTACTTACTGGCTTGCTCAGCCTGCTTTCTTATAGAAACCAGGACTACCAGCTCAGGGATGGCACCACCCACAATGGGCCCTCCCACCTTTGATCAGTAATTGAGAAAACGCCTTACAGCTTGGATCTCGTGGAGGCATTTCCCCAACTGAAGCTCCTTTCTCTGTGATAACTCCAGCCTGTGGCAGGTTGACACAAAACCAGCCAGTCCAGCTCTGTTCACCTCTCCTTCTGTGTGTGGTCCTGGAATTGATTTGCTCTGGTATGCTTGAGCAGCCTGTGTTTCCCAAGCATCGGTTCTGGATGAGCTCTCATCTCTGGGAGGAATCTCTGGTGAGTTTCTTCATGCCACAGGCCACAGGTATTCATTCTCTCAACCCCAGTGATTCTTTAAGGCCACTTCACACTTTTGTAGTTAGTTTTCTGTTAATGTTTGTATTGAGCACCCCCCCCCCCCCGCCCTTCAAACCATGACTCATTTCTTGCCTCCTGATGGTTTCCGGGTATGGACATACTCCTTTTGACATTTCTTTTCTCACTCTTGTTGATTTTGTCAGTGTAGCTTGAGTGAGCTGTCACCCACCATGCCTGCTCTTGCTTGCTTGCTGTAGTGTTTTTTAATCCCAATCCGGGGTTTCTACCCTACCTCTGACCATTTAGTTCCCAGATGAAACGCACTCATGACCTTTATATTTAAAATAAGCCTTAATTAGCACTAGAGCTGGGCAGATAGCTACCCTCTATACTATTAAGATTTCCTATCTATTGGGGATCCCATGCTCAGTCCAATGGTTGGCTGCTAGCATCCGCCTCTGTATTTGTTTGCTTCTGGCCGAGCTTCTCAGGAGACAGCCATATCAGGCTCCATTCAGCAAGTGCTTCTTGGCATCCACAATAGAGTCTGGGTTTGCTGTCTGTATATGGGATGGATCCCCAGGTGGGGAGTCTCTGAAGGCCTTTCCTACAGACCCTGCTCCATACTTTGTCTCCATATCTCTTCCCTTGAGTATTTTATTCCCCCTTCTAAGAAGGGTTGAAGTATCCACACTTTGGTCTTCCTTCTTCTTGAACTTCATATGGTCTGTGATTTGTTTCTTGGGTATTCTGAGCCTTTGGGCTAATATCCACTTATCAGTGAGTGCATACCATGTGCGTTCTTTTGTGATTGGGTTGGTTACCTCACTCAGGATGATATTTTCTAATTCCATCCATTTGCCTAAGGATTTCATAAATTCATTGTTTTTAATAGCTGGGTAGTGGAGGAGTTAGAAAAAGGACTGAAGAAGTTTTGCAATCCCACAGAAAGAACAACAATATCAACCAACAAGATACCCCACAGTTCCCAGGAACTAAACCACCAACCAAAGAGTACACTTGGAGGATCCTATGGCCCTGCTGCATATGTAGCAGAGCATGGCCTTGTCAGACATCAATGGGAGGAAAGGCCCTTGGTCCTGGGAAGGCTCGATGCCCCAGTGTAAGGGAATGCCAGGGTGGGGAGGCAGCACGGGGAAGGAGAATGGGATAGGGGGTTTGTGGAGGGGAAATCTGGAAAAGGGATAACATTTGAAATGTAAATAAATAAAACACCCAATAAAAATATATTTTTTAAAAAGATAAATAAAAAATAAAAGAGCCAGGATGTAGCTCAGTGCTTCAGTGCTTGCCTAGCAAATACACAAGGTCCTGGGTTCAACTCCGAATGCAAATATAAATAGATAGATAGACAGGCAGGCAGACAGACAGACAGACAGACAGATGCTAGACAGATGACAAACTGATATATAGACAGATAGATAAATAGATGCTAGGCAGATAAATGATAGACAGATAGATGATTGATAGATCGATAGACAGATAGATGATTGATAGATCGATAGACAGATAGATAGATAAATAGAAAGATAGATGCTAGACAGATAAGTAGATAAATAGATAGATAGATAGATAGATAGATAGATAGATGCTAGACAGATGATAAACAGATAGATGATTGATAGATAGACAGATGCTAGGCAGATAGATGGTAGATTGATAGACAGACCGATAGATAAATAGATAGATGCTAGGCAGGTAGATGATAGACAGACAGGCAGACAGACAGACAGACAGGCAGATAGATAAACAGATAGGAGAAATAAAAGGAATGGAAGGAAGGAGGAAACAAAAAACTTTCCTCTCTATAATCCCGAGTCATTACGTACTGTGTTTCAGCTGGGCTGTCCTTAGTTTCAATTGGCCAGCATTCAGGACCACATTTTTATAAATTCACCTAACCCATGGCGGTGTCTCTCTTCTCACCTTCTCTCCCTCATGGTTCTCCCCTGACCGCCATGCCCAGGAGCTCTAAACCCTGCCTATGTCTCTTCTGCCCCGCTATTGGCTGTCAACACAGTGTCGCTTGGGTCTATCTGTGAACTCTCTTGTCTCTGGGCCAACCAGGTCTTGAGGGCCTGGACTTAGCATTAAACATACAGCTAAAGACCAAACCTTAATAGCTGCTTTTCTCAATGCTGTGACAAATGACCTGACAAAATCAAAATGAGGAAGGATGGATTTATTTTTGGACTAAAGTTTGAAGGGATACATTCTAATGTGTGAGAGAAGGTGTGATGGAGGGATTGCGGGGCAGCTGGTCAGGTTGTGTTCACTGTCAGAGTGAGAGGGAGTGGTGAGGGAGAGGGAGTATGGGAGCTTGAGACCTGTGTTTAGTGGGCTTTCCCTTTTCTTTTTGACTTAGTCCAGACCCCAGCCCATGGGATGGTGGGAATGCCCACGTTCAAGGTGGATCTTGCCCCTGTCTAGAAACAACCTTATAAACACACTCAGAGGTGTGTCCCTGGGTGTTCCATATCTAGTCGGAGTGATAATGAAAACAGCTGTGACAGCCGCGCAAAGCCAGAATCCTAGAAGAGAGCCCATCAGAAAGGGTTCACTGAGTGCCCTCCCTCTCAACCTGTCCTGCGGTGCTCTCATTTCCCCACCCTCCCCCAACTCACTCCTACACACTCCTGCATCCTACACACTCCTGCATCTAACCCATCTCCTCAGTTACCAGGTCATTCTTCCTCTATTTACCTCCTCATATCACGCAACTGTGTGTGTAGTTTCTGGTTTTCCCTTTCAGCCCCTACACAAAAGGCACCATTTTGTGGATGCGTTCAAGTCTTTCTGCTTAGCATCATATCCCACTTAAGTGTATGTCAATATAATCCTTACCACTGGTTAGTCACTTCTGCCTAAAACTTGATGGACTGTAGGTCTGTCTGAGGTGGGGCTTATTCATCTCCTCTCAGCTGTTTCCGACCAGTGCTGCAAAGAATAAGTTGCGTATGTAATTTTGGAAATGTATCTTCGAAAGGGATTCCTGGAGGTGCGATTGCTCCCGTGAAAGGTGAGTGTGGGGACCATTTTTGGTAGTCACCACCACATCCCTCTCAGAAAGGACCTGATGATCTGCGGTCATCTCTACTAGCTATGTGTGCATGTACCTGCCTCTCTTTAGCTCTGCCACTAAAAATGTACTGTACTTCAAATTAATTTTATCTGATAGGTAAGAAGAGCTGCACCCTTGGCTTGTATTTATTTTATGAAATATTATGCATACTTTAACATATATAAATATTTTATAAATATAGAATGCATAAATAAAATATACTAAAATTGTCTTTGCATGATATTGTTTTATTTTTCTACTGATTTTAGTTGTTCATGTCTTCTGTTCTTTCCCCCTTTATTGAAAATAGATTCTTTTCTCATAAAGCATATCCTGATTACAGTTTCTCTCCCTCTCCTTCTCCTTTTTTTCTCCACCTGCAGGAGGCCAGTTCCAGAGTTCTGATAATAAAGGTTTACCTATTTTTAAGTTACTCTGAGGCCAGAAGGTGTAGTCTCTGGAAGAGAAGCCAGTGCTCCTAACTGCTGAGCCATCTCTCCAGCCCCATTTAAAAAAAATAGATTTATCACCTATTGTTTCGTCTGTTTTTCCCTACAGTGGTGCTCTGATCAAGCCTGTGCCCCCATTGTCTCAGGAATTAGGTCATTTAGTGCCTGTTGGTGCTGTTTGGGCAGGTATAGGAGGAGTGGCTTTGTTGGAGGCAGTAAGTCACTGCTGGCAAGCATTGAGAGTTTAAAGATCCCCACCATTTCCAGTTGCTCCCACTCATCTGAGGATGTGAGTTTTCTGTAGCAACTGCCACGCCCGCTGGTGCCATGCCTCCTAGCCACAGTGGACCCTTGTCCCCTGGAACTGTAAGTCCAAATAGATTCTCCCTTCTGTAAATGTCTTCTGTTTGTGGTATTTCATCACAGCAGCAGAAAAGTAACTAATATCAATAACAACTTGTTATTCAATGTTCATGTAATTCAATTATGTGATGCTATGTATAAGGGAAGCAGTTGTGCCGATCAATGGCAATTTTCTTTTTCATTCCAATTTGCATTAATAGTGAGTAGTTCAACCAGTGGGAAACAAGGAAAAGTTGAAGGAGCAATCATCAGGAACTCAGATACAGTGAGGGAAATCTCAGAGACAGGAGGCAAATTCCAGATATATTCTGTATCCCGAAGCCAGGGTTGGTTGAAGCATTGAGATTAGACGAACAGAAGTGATGGACACGCTCAGAAGGGACAAGAGAGGCAGGACCTAGAATTATGATATTTGAGGGCTAGCATGCTTAACATAGGAGTGTACATACTCTCCCTTCAGGTGAGGCATTATACATTTGGAAGAAAGGCATATTATCTTATACATTTGGAAGAAAATGTTCCCAATCCTTGTTCAAACTGCTAACAACATGTCCTTAAAGAGTTTAAATATGAGGTCAGAGAGAGAGCTCAGGAGTTAAGAGGTCTGGCTCCTTTTTCTGGAGATTCTAAGAGCAATTCCCACCCAGTACACGCAGTGTGGCTCAGTGTGGCCTTTAACTGTGGTTCCAGGGGATTAGATAACACTCTCCTCCTCCATTCTTTGGACACCGGGCACACAGACATATGAGCAGGCAAAACACCTATATACCTAAAATAAAACCTTAAAGAGCATAAGTATGTTTATGCCTTACATAGTTCTGAAGTAAGGTTTTATTTTATTCCCCAGGGAATCTAAGTTGCTTCTTGCAGAGTTTAACATCTTGAAACTAAAAGTTTCACATACATTTTAAACAGCCCCTTTCCCTTCAACTGCCCACACATTTACCAAAATAAACAAGGGCACCCAGCAGGCTTCTCTCCGATTTGCATAGCAGGGAGAGTGATGCAAATCCTCACATTTGGGTTATTTCAGCCCTTGGGGAGATGATGACGGGTTCCGTCCCTCAAATATTCTTCAGCGCACACGCGCGATGTCCTTGCCAGAGAGCTTTCTAAAGCTCTGTGGCTGTAAGTGGAGACAGTGGAGGAATTAAAAATTCAGATTTTAAAGCACTCTAGTTCTGAGTGTTAAGTGAGGACTTCTGGCTTGGCCATCAGCTGTGGCTTTTGCCTCACCCCCACCCAACTCCTGGCCTGTGGGGCTCCACCATTCCCCCTCCTCCCCTCCAACACAGTGCATTTGCCCGCTCCTCTTCCCACATACAAGCAAAGCTGATTCAGATGCTCCTCTGCAGCCTATTATACATAAAACCAGAGGAATTACACTAACATGCCGGGTTAGTGTTGGATCCAGCATAGTGTATGGCCATGAACAGGTATATGAAAACCCCCCTTCTACTGTGACGGAAACTATTCATTTTCTTGACCCTGTGCACCATCTTGTCTCGCTCTGAGCTCAAAGCAGCTAGGTCAGGTTGTGTGCATGGTTGGGTTCACAACGATTGATAGTGGCAAGTTAATTGTAGAGAGAAGTGGGGGAAAGGAAAACAGATTCCTGTCTGCAGAGCTCTGGGTCTTAGCTGGCAAGTGCCATTAGCCCTTGCTTCAGGGAATGACCATAGCCCCTAGGAGCTGCATAAAGGAATGGTTTCAGAGTGATTAGTGACTCCAGATTGTTCTTGCTTCTGTCTGGCCCTGAGCTCATGGTGAATCTAGGTGCCTTTTGATTTACTCAGCAACTAGGACAATGTACATTGCATAGTAGATGCCCTAAGACTCATTTGATTCTATTGATGCTCACCTGTAGACTTTCAAAGTCTCAAAGACTGGCCCCTTGAATAATTATTTTCAAACTTTTTTAGAACAAGGCTATTTTCTTAAACAAAAACAAAAACAAATTTCCCAACATGCATGCAAATGAGCACTGACTTGTCTGACCCTGAGTTAGGTTTTGTGATTTCTCTGATTTTGTTTCTTCTCATGTCTCTGCCTATGTTTAGGAATCCTTGTAGCAGAACATGGCTCTAGAGATCTGTTCAAAGTCAGCCTGTCCCTGAAAATCAGGCTTACTCTGGGAAGCACACCGGGAAATCCTTATGTCACGATCCCAAATCTGTTGGTCCCCAACTGAAAAACTTCAGCCCCATTTCCTTTAAGGATCCTTCCCCAACCACAAGAGGAGACTTCTAAATGGAGCCACATACACATGACCAATAAAAGCACACTTAACGTACAAAACCACTGGGGACATTTTGGTGAAAATTAAGGTGAGCCATTGTCAGAATATCTCACGTATAAAAGATTAAAGTCAGCTCAGGTGTGTGAAAAGTCATCCACTTTTAATGGAATGGTAATTAAAAAGCATTGCTAGAGGTTCAGTTAATAAAGCCAGTCAGTATTTCAAATACGGGCACTTACTAGTTTTGACTTTGGTTTTCTCTTGCATACTGAAGTCTTTCCTTTCTTCTTTCCTTCCTCTCTTCCTTCCTCCCTCCCTTTCTCCATCCCTCCTTTGCTTCCTTCCTTCTTTCTTTCCTTCTATCCTTCCTTCCTTCCTTTTTCCCTTTCTTCCTCCCTCTCTCCTTCTCCCTTCCTCTCTCCCTTCTTTCCAATTTCTGCTCCCCCTTCCACCACCACCGGTACCACAATCACCAACACCACCATCATCATCTCTTTTAGAAGTCTTCCTAGCAGTCCTCTGCTTCCCTGGGTGAGTCATGTGATGCCCCGCCCTCAATGTGCTTCCTAATCTTTTACTCTTGCTTTCTCAGCAACAGAAAGGACCCATAACCAACTTGTCTTTTTCAACTTAGGGGAATTTCCTGAAAGCTTCCTTTAATCTTACTGCCAAATTAAAGGGGTGGGGGGGTGTATTTGAAGGGAAGGAAATTAGCAATGCTGATGAAAGCCTCAAGCAGGGGGGCCTCTGCTGTTCTTGGGCGGTGGGACTGCACATCTTCTTCATCCCTGGCCTGCCTGGGACCTGGATCCCTTTCTCTTTAACTGAAGAATCCAGGAATGCCAGCTTAGCTAGCTATGAAGTCTTCTTATTCGCCCTACTCAGCCAAGGCCTTGGAACTTCTAGCAAATTCTGCTTTCTTGTGGGTGTGGATATTTTGTTTCACCTAAGATAGGTATTTGTTCCATGAGTCTTCCTCCCATGGTTCATTGGAGGTTTAATTTGGAAACAAAACATTGTAACATATTTTAAATCATTTTTTTTTGTTTGTTTGCTTGTTTACACTTTTTCGAAGCTTGCTTGCTCACTCATCCCTGACTTGGTTAGCCATACACATTCCCCTGAAAACATGTACTTAGATTGCTAGATAGCATTGAAAATTAAGGTATTTTTGTTTTCTTCTTTTCTTTTCCTCTTTTTCTTTCCTTTTCTCTTCCTTTCTTTTCTTCTTTCTTTCCTTCCTTCCTCCCTCCCACCCACCCTCCCTTCTTCCCTCTCTTCCTTCCTTCCTTCCTTCCTTCCTTCCTTCCTTCCTTCCTTCCTTCCTTCCTTCCTTTCATCTTTCTTTTTTTCCAGCAATGTTCCCACTCATTCTTGGATCTTGTATTCACTTCAGTGTTTTTCAATGGACATTTTAGAGTTTTCATAGGAAGGCAACAGTCAGGGAAAACAAATGAACAAGTTCTGTGTTCAAGTTAGGGAGTAATTCACACATTTCAAAGAGCAGCAGCAAACTGTGCTACTCATTTTCAGAACGCAGTGATCCGGCCAACCTTTCTAGCTATACTTCCATAGCAGTGTTCACGGAGTGGTCAGACTTAGGCTATGGACTGTGTAGCCAGATTATCAAAAATGTTGGTGAGAAACCACCACAACACAATGTTGGTAAAGAAAGGCAAGTTGTGTTGGAGAATTTTTAATTGTTTTCAGTAATAGCTTTACTTGGTGGTTGATTGCAACAGGCAAAAGGCCAGTTTTGCTTGGCTACAGCAAAGACTAGCTCTGATAACTAAGGACTTGGAATATTTATTTAAGTGCTTCTCAGCTGTTGGAGATCCTTCTGTTGTTAGTTCTCTGTTTAGCTCTGTACCCCATTTTTAATTGGGTTGTTTGGTTGTTTTGGAGTTGAACTTCTTGAATATATATATATATATATATATATATATATATATATATATATATATATATTGGATTACCAAGGAAAGATGGGTTGGCTTTTCGTGTTATAACCTTGAATGTAGCATTCACTTTTCCTGTTAGAACCCTGAATGTAATCTTAGCAGCTATGGCCTTGTTAATGAATGGTCTTGCTAATGTTGCTGATAGGTAACACAGTTTCTTCCAGTCATTAGGAGTGAGATAAAGGCACTTCTTGTTAAATGGTAGGTAGCTTTGACCTCAGCTTTTGACAGTTTGCTAGGTCCCTGAGTCTTATAAACCAGTTGGGAGGCCCTTCTTTTGCATACTGCTGTTTATTTGTGCTGTATATTGTCTGAATGTTTTAGTGGCTTCTATAACTTTGTGGAGATATGAATGAGAGTGGCCACCATCAGCCTATGTATTTGAACACTTACTTACTAGGGAGTGACACTATTTGGGAAGGATTAGAAGTAGGAGGTGTGGCCTTGTTGGAGTAGGTGTGAACTTATTGGAGGAAGTGTGTCACTGTAGGGTGGGTTTTGCGATTTCAAAAGCTCAGGTTTCTCTCTCTCTCTCTCTCTCTCTCTCTCTCTCTCTCTCTCTCTCTCTCTCTCTCCCTCTCTCTCTCCAGCCTAGCACTGTGCCTGCTTTCTGCCACGATGATCATGGACTAACCCTCTGAAACTGTTAACAAGGCCCCAATTAAATGCTTTCTTTTAAAAGTTGGTCATGGTGTCTCTTTACAGCAATCCAACAGGAACTAAGATCAGCTCTGGTCACAAGCTCCCAGCCCATGGGAGCATCCATCATCTTTATTTCCTAGTAACTCTCAGTCCTCTTGGAGCTTGAAAACTCTTCCAACAAGCTTTGAAAGGCTAGGAAACAGGAACCAGTGTGAACATCCATGGGGATTGCTAGGATCTCTTGTGTGGAGGGAGAGCCGTGTTTGCATGGCTGGTACCTTTTCTGCTTGCTTTCCCATGTCTAGCTGCATTTTGCACAGCTTTATGGAAGGCTCTGGTTAGTGCACTTTATCACAGATGGTGAATACAATGGGATAACCTCACTGTAATGTGCACTGAGGATCCTAAAACACTGGACAGATAGCAAGGGGGAATATCCTCTGTCTTTTTTTTTTTTTTTTCCTAAGCCACTGAGTTCTGGGAAATTCGTGGCTACGTCCTTGGGAAGAACAACTGTGCAACTGATTTACTTGGATGGCTTTGAATTGGGTGGATTTGGCAAAAGAAAATTAACTTCCTGTCCTAGATCTATTGTGACTTCAAAAAGAACTGTCCACCTACTTGACTTTTTTGTGCTATTTTTTTTAATAATTGTAAGATTTAGGACAGTACATACGGTTTCTTTAGTTTAGCCAGGCCTGGTGACATGTGGCTTTAATTCTAGTACTTGGGAGGCAGAGGCAGAGGCAGGTAGATCTCTGTGAGCTGGAAGCCTTCTTGGTCTACATGGCAAGTTCTAGGGCAGCCAGGGCTACATAGTAAGATCCTGTTTCAAAACAATAACAACAAACAACAACAACGACAACACAGATTCTTCTGTTTTAACAGTCTGTGCTTTGAGAATCTATTTAAAGTTTAAGTACTATGGCAGGCCAACTGGTAGAGGCCCCATCTGGTAGTTCCCAAGATCAGATATTAGGACAAGAACAGCAATGCCCATTAGCTGGACCTCTCTCATCAGCCCCTAATTTGAGAGAACAAGAAGGGTCAAATTATCAACAAGCTTTCTCCATGACCATGGAGTCAATAGCCATGGGACAAGAGAAGATAAGGGGGTTCTCTGCTACAGCCTAGAATCTCCCCAAGCTGCCCTTTGAAGAGAATAAATGCAGTGCACCCCCGGCCTGTCTGGCGATGGCCGCCGGCCTTTCCTGTCCTGTCTGGATCTCACTGTCTGACATGTTAAACCCTGTTCACCTGCTCTCTGCACGGCCCCTCCCCCCCGACTCTGCCATCTGCACCCTGAGGTGAGAAGGGATAGTCTCCAGCAGATTTTGTTGTTAACTACACTGAGACACCCACGTATTTTATAAGGAAGAAGTTGAGGGGTGAGGGTGGGGACGTGCATTTTACTTTCAACATTTTGTCAGATACGAGTGAGCTGCAGTCTGGAGATAAAAAATCTTGGCTGTGAAATAATGACTTAATACCCAAGATTCTCATCTGTCACAAGGATAGGAAAGGCGGAGTGATTCTTCGCAAAGTTTTGGGAGCTCTCAGTACGGCTGGATTGGAATAAAAATTGAGACCCCCCCCCCAATCTCCCTTTCAGATTGTCTACAGCATACACACCAGACGTGGTATTTCAGGAGAACCACTGAGAATGGTGTGTGCCATATGGAGAATGCATTGCGTGTTAACTTTGGCCTTCATTCATGACCGCACACATGCTTAGGCAATGGAATATACAAACAGAATTCGGATAATCATGGTACAGCACTATGCTTTGGAAAACATATGTGTAAAAGGCAGATGAATCTCTGGGAAGACCCTCAAGTTCTCGTGTGGAGGTACTGGTTTATACCTTGCTTTGATCAGCTCTTATCCATTTATTAATATCACAAGTGTTCTGAAAACTGGGACTCCCACCAGGATCTAATTTATTCCCTTTTTTTACAAGTTTAAATTCAAGCTTATTCCATATAAGTTCCTGCCTGCTTTTATATTAAATATTACGACAAAGTTCAAATAGCTCGCTATGAATTATAGGGCTCCCCACTGCCAGGTTTCTGTGCAACTTTAGACCCCACCTTTGTTATATTCCTCCTGGGTCACTTTCTTTTATCCTTTTTTCTTTTCTTTCTTTCCTTTACACAAAGGGCATATTTATTGCCAGGCAATATGTCACACGCATTTATTTAATCTCTAAACAGCCCCATGAAAATGGTTACAACATTTTTGTTGCCTTTTTGTACCCTTTGAGATTATAACTACATTCCTCCCTTCCCATTCTTAACTCCAAATCCTTCTGTATAGCTCTCTCTGCTTCCCTTCAAACTCAGAGCCTTTTTTTTTTTACACGAATTGTTATCACATGCACATATGTATACACATATGTACTCCAAAATATGACCTGCTCAGTCATCCCAAGACTGACTACTTCTTATTGTTTAGGGCTTCCAGCGAGGTCTTTCCTACTTCCCAGTTATGTACACTCCGGAGAGATCTTTCCTAACTCCCTGGTTGTGTGCATCCCAGAGAGGTCGTTCCTAATCCCTGTCGACTTTCTCCCCATGACTCCTCACATGGATTTTTCAGTTTTTACAGATCACTTCCTCGTCATTTGACAGCCCGGCAAACTGTTTGTCCCTTCTTCAGCAAACACTAAAGTCTCATGCCTACAAAGACATGGTTGGTTTTTCTCTACTCAACGTCCCCATACCAGCAAGATCCACATTTGTAGACCCAGGGGCTACTTAGGTGCTAGGCAAAAGTACCGATGTATGTTTGAGAGTCAGGTTAATGAGAGAAAAAAAAAAAAAAAAAAAAACAAACCTAAACTACAGAATGTTCTGCCAACGTGTCTCCCACCGAGGTGTGGGTCTACGTTACTTGGGTTTCTGAGCGTTGAGAAAAAAAAACTGTTTTATCCCACATGTGTTTTACATCAACTCTCTGCTCAGTCCCTCTACTGGGTCTTTTTGGTAACTACCCTCAGACTGACTTAGATCTCACATGCATCAGGAAACCCTACCCCCCCACAGCCCTCTCCCTCCCCCCACCCCGCCCTGCTTTCCTGGTTGCTTCCCTTTGTTGCCTTCTACACCAATACTCAGACTCATCCCGGTTTATGGACTTGCATCTGCAATACCCTTTCCAAGAAAAGCTATTTCGTTTTTCAATGTGCTGACAGGGACGGTGCAGACAGGTAGTGGTATTTAAGAATAAAACCTTGTGAGTTCATTTTCCTTTTCAGAGTTTTCTTATTTTATTAACTGAGAAGCCACGCAGGTCTTCCATGAAATATGCTTGTGGTCCTGTCTAAAGAGATAATAATTGCTGGGAAAACAATGAAGTCATCCTTGTCTATGGCCTTAGGTTTAAAATGCCCGATGAATATGTCCGTTCGGAATCTGTTACTGCTGCAGTAGATGACATTCAGCTCCATGGCTGTGCAGGACGTCACTTCTGTCAACGCCAGGGTTGGGCACACATCCTGGCTTTCTCTGCCAGCCTGCTACCCTAGGAAGAGCCTATGGAGCGTTTCAACACACTAGCCAATGGTCTACAAGAGTTAGCCATCTCCTCAGGTCCCCTGTCTCAGCAGGAGCAAAGTTTAACAGCCTTAGGCATACTGAGAGCTTTGATGAGGCACCTATGGGCTCCCTTTGGCCTTTACAGTGGTGTTGAGGCATGAACTGACAACACTGTAAGTCAGTGGTTAGGCCAGCTCAGCTAGGATGCTCAACGCCCCGAATCTGGCAGCAAGGCCTGCCGGCATTCCTGCTGTTTCCATGGAAGCCAAACGTTCATGTGGGCTCAGTAATTCCCAGCAGAAGCTCACAGTGAGGTGTGGTCTTGCCCAATCTGTTCCAGGAGAGTGCACCCTATGAACTCTTAAAGCAGGTTGGTCTCTACCTGCTGGTGCTCTGAATCTGGAGGTCTCGCCATCAATGCGACCCAAGTGACCTTTACTATTTGATTATACGGCTAAAGAGGGATTTGTAGCCTGTTGTGTCCATCCTTGTGAGATGCTTAACCACAGCAAAGGAGATAGAGCGGAGGCCAGTGTAACCACCTAGATCAGTCCTCGACCTTCCTAATGCTGTGACCTTTTAATCCAGTTCCTCATGTTGTGGTGACCCTCCGCCAACAATAAAATTATTTTTATTGATATCTCATAGCTGTAATTTTTGCTACTGTTATGAATTGTGATGTAAACATCCGTGTGTTCTGATAGTCTCTGGCATCCCCTATGAAATGGTCACTTGAGCCCCAAAGTGGTCGCAACCCCACAGTTTGAGAACTGCTGCTCTAGAGAAGAAATCATTTCCTCCCCTGGCTCTCATGTCTGTGTCACCATTTCTTTGTGTTTCCCTCACCGAGTTTTCATAACTCAAGGAGAAAACATGAAGGCCAAGCTCAGGGGAAAATGCTGTCTGGGGTGGGATGGGGGAATGCCTTGGATCTCCTAAGCGTGCCCCACAGAACGCTCAGGCCATGACTTGCCACAGGTCAGTGACTACTCCTGGGCTGAGCAAGCCCACACCTGGGTTGGTGGATTTACGTGTGCATGTGAGTGCCTGTGGGCGTATGCACTAAAGAGTGTGAAAAAAAAAAAGCTCAATTTCAACCTCTAAAGAGGATGTTTTAATTCAAGAGACTTCCCACTGAAGATTCCCAGCACAAAACTAGAGACAAACACCACATCTTTTTTTTTTTTTTTTTTTTTTGTCAAAAGCTGTTGCCAAGAAACATGGCAAATCTGTGTGCTTTTCATTCAAACTTGGTGTTAAATCACAGCTAATGTGCTCATTCAGACCATTAAATAAGATTCCAGCCAGAACAGAACTATATGGAGCACTACCAAAAAAAAAAAAAAAAAAAAAAAAGATAAAATAAAATGAAAAACCGGCTGGTGTGGTCTATCCCTGGCCGTGTGGTTGATGTCCTGTTCTGAGGGCAGCACGCATGCCTGGTGTGGACTTAACATCCACACCCTTCAACACTCCTCTGACCTTGCTATACATATAAACATTGTATTTAAAGGATATCTCATATCTTCCTAAAGAAAAAGGGTGGGGGGTGGGGGGTGGGGGGCTGGTGAGTTGTCATATTGTTACCAGTGGCCTCTGGTGGGGTGTCACAGATTCGCTTACAGCTGTGACACATGAATAGCAACATGACAGAGCCAAGGCTGTCGCTGGCTCTGCTAAGTGACTGGTCAGAGGGAACACCCAAACTGCTTTCACTTCCAGCGGTCCTTTTAATGCAATTGCAGCCAAAGTCCCTCAGCAAGCGTTATTATTTTATAGCACCTTTGGGAAAGTGATGGCCGTGTCACTTTCCACAGCCTGGGCCTTGCACTTATTTCTCAGCTCAGCCGTTGACCTGTGGCCGAGAGCCTTCTTCGTCTCCCCAGTTAGGAAGAGAGGCAGATGAAATGGATCTCCAATTTCCTTCCAAGAATAGATGGTATTTTAGAGTGATCTGGATCGATTTCGAAATGAGTGCAGTTGTCCTTCCTGTTGCTTAGCTAGCTCGGAGAAAGAGAAGCGTCTCTTAAACCAAGTCGGTCCTGGATCAGGGACGTGCTGTCTTGCCCAATGCTTTGGGCTTGTGCTATGCCACACATGTCTCTCAGGCCTTGGTCAAGGATATGGGGCCGCTGTGGTGGTGGCTCTTCCCTGAATTCTCCTCCTTTCTGATGACCTTGTCCTGGTTCCCCACATGGCTTCTGTACCCTGGAGTCCCTCTCCCAGGAGGAGCAGCACCAAGCCTGGGGTTGGGGGTGATCTCAGGACAGGCTTTTGCGTCCGTCGTCACTCTTGGGTTCCGAGGTCTTGTCATTGTGAGCCAGATGCTTAATGCTATTTTAATGCAGTTGTTTTGTGTGTGAATAATATGTTTCTTTTGCCAAACCTCAAAGCCTTGGAACTAAGATCTCATAAAAATGCCTAGAGTCCAAAGCTAATAACAGTTATTCATCTCTTATGGGATGAAGCTTTTGCGGTGATGCTCTTTCTCCTCCCAACGGGACTGGGTGATGTGAACCTGGTGAGACCAGGCTGATGAGACAAATGCCCACACACCTGCTGTGCCCCACCAGGCTGTTCTGCGTGACTGCTACACTTACATGCCTCTCTGTCTTCAACCCTCATGATCCCCAACTCAGAGAACAGCTTCACCAAAACTCTATCCAAGCTCAGAGTTTTAGGAGTCATGTTTAACACCCACAGCCTCAAAACTCCAGTTCCCACCATTTCCACTATATATTATCATTTAATAAGTATTCTGTTATGCATGATGATAAAAGGCCCGCTTGCTCATAAGAGGCGGTGTAGACTCAGAGTTAAAAGGCTTAGATGCGGTGCCACAGTAGAATAGTTTCCTAGTGTGTCTTTAATCTAAAGCACTGACAAAAAAGTGTAATGTTTGAACCTAAATGGCCACAGTGGTTGTTGGAAAATGCTTGGCCCATGGTAAGGGGCACTATGAGGAGGCGTGGCCTTGCTGTAGAAGGTGTAGCCTTGTTAGAGGAAGCGTGTCACTGTGTATTCGAGCTTTGTTTGAGGGATCCTATGCTCAAGCTCCGCCTGGTGTGGAATGAGAACCTCCTCTTGGCTGCCTGCAGAAGACGGTCTCCTCCTGGCAGCCCTAAGATCAAGATGGAGAGCTTTCAGTTCCTTCCACGGCACCATGTCTGCCTGGACGCTGCCAAGCTTCGTGCCATGATGATAATGGACGGAACCTCTGAAACTGCAAGCTAGCCCCAATTAGATGTCCTTTATAAAAGTTGCCTTGGCTGTGGTATCTCTTCACGGCAGTGAAACCCTAACTAAAACAGCCAGCGCGTCACCTCTTGCTGTTACCATGAATGAGACTTGTGACTTTAGTCGAGATCTTATCTTCCTCTACACAATGATTATGTTACAGATACTTTCAACACATCCGTGACTTAATATTTTAAATGTAGCAGTGTCATTTAGTGGCATACAGTCAAGACCATGTAAGTATGTGAACAATAAAGTAACAAGGGGGAGGAGAGCAGTGTCGGATGTTACAGATGGGTGACATGGCTGTCTGAGGCAAACAGCCACGTGAGCTCTGGGAAGCCCAAGATGGGATCCGAAGACCCGAAACTACAGATCTCTCTTGCTCAGCCGCAGGCCTCTCTTGCTAAGACCTCAGAAACATCCTTAAAGTACTTACTTTCCCTGTTCTCTTGCTCCAAGACTGTGGCTAGAGAAGTTTCCCTAATCGGTCAGTTTCACTTCATTTCCTAACTGTGAGCCTTCCGTGCCTCCCGAGACACCCCTGGCTTCTGACCTAACTCTTCTAGTGGCTTGTCAGGCCTGCATCCATTTCCTTCCAGCAGAGTCTCATCCCTCATCCCTCTTCTTCCCCATCTCCTCCACTGGACCACATAGACACATACTGTGTGCCAACCCAGGGAATTCCCTTCACGTCTCTGTATGTGGCACGATTTCTAGCCTCTCTGCTGTTTCTGTTTTCTGTCACTTCCTGCCTATTCTGCCCACCCTTCCCACTGCGGCTGCCTATCATCCTCTAGACCCACCTCCCTCAGGGCAGCCTCCTTTAGGAGTTCAGGGAGACTGTCTCCTCTGCCTGTGATCCACCGCAGCCATCCCAGGAACCTATAGTGATCATTATCATCTCATTGACCTTTGTATTTGTATACCTCAGTGACCTGTATTGGAACAGAAACTTTCTGCCTCATGAGCCTGTCTTCAGAATTCTGACAGGGCCTGGCCCATGGCAGGCTTACAAAAACATACATCAAGAATGGAAATGTTCCCTGACTCCTTGCATCCATATGTCTGCTTGATCCCAATACCTCAGGATATGACCTTATTCATGCATAGAGTAGCTGTCGTAGTGCTATTAGTGAGCATGAAGTCATGGTGTATGATGGTTTGTATATGCTTGGGCCAAGGAGTGGCACTATTAGGTAGTGTGGCTTTGTTGGAATAGGCGTGTCACTGTGTGTGTTGGTTTAAGACCCTCATCCTAGCTGCTAGCTGCCTTCAGATGAAGATGTAGAACTCTCAGCTCCTCCTGTACCATACCTACCTGGATGCTGCCATATTCCCACCTTGATGATAATGGACTGAACCTTTGAGCCTGTAAACCAGCCCTAATTAAATGTCTTTATAAGACTTGCCTTGGTCATGGTGTCTGTTCACAGCAATGAAACCCTAACTAAGACATGGTCCCTAATCCAGTATAAGGGAGGCACTTATTAAAGAACAGCATGTAGAGAGACACATAGCAGAAGGAAGATGGAGGCACCACAAGGAGAGTGAGAGACACAGCCACGCCCAGGCCTCTCCTCACCCCTCATGGGTGTACTTCCAACCTCCAGCCCAAACTGAAAAACCGACACCAGATTCCCACCATTAAGTCACTCAAGGCCTCAAGGCCTGCAACTTTCTAACAGCAGACCAAACAAAACTCATATAGCATTTCTTCACTTTTAAATGCACTCCTTTATGGAAAGACTTAGCTTGTGCACAAATACACGCCAAACAGCTCTGTTTTCCACAAATAGATGGAGCCACAAGAACAGCAGGCCAGGTGGCTGTTAGTCATGTGGCACACAGCCAAGTTTAGCTTCCCGCAGCCCCCTTCTCCCTGGATATTCCAAGAACATCACCCAAACGGGCAGGAGAGGCACCCTCCTGGCAAGCCCTCGCTGCAGGGGGAGGGAGCTGGTGAGCAGGCAGGTGATTATTTTCTCTCTCAGCTGAGAAAGAAGCAGAAGGGGAGGTGGGGGCCGAGCAAAGAGCAGAGGAGAGGAGAAGGGAACAGGAATGTGAAGCAAGAGTCATGTGTGCTCTGGGCTCCAGGGCCACCCCAAGAGATGTCAGAGCATGCTGCACAGAAGCCAAGATGTCAGGCAGGAATTTCCCCCTTTCTTAAAAAAAGTTCTCCTCCTCCATTTGATTGCGGCCTCTAATAAGCAATTCTTCCACATTTCTTCTGACTTCAGAAGTTCAGAGTTTGTTGCGCTGAAGAGACACCAGGCTCATAATTATGGTTATTATAGGGAGTGGTGTGCCCATCACCACAGCATCTGGCTGTAATCACACACTTAATGGAAGGCAAGATGATCCGCTGTTCATAATGGACAGTTTCCGAGCCAGGCAGCCACCAAGAGCCCACCCTCTCACTTGGAGGCCCAGCAGAACAGATGTTTGAGGAAGGAGAAGATGCTTGTATCTGTCCAGACGTCCAATGGTCCCAGAGCCAGAGCCAGGGATAGTAAGTTCCATGACCCTGTCACGGGACATGTAGGATCTCTACCAAGGACTAAGACAAAGACCCGGGCTGCCCTTCCGAGCTCGGTGGCTATAAGGGGTAGAGTGGGTGTGACTCTAGTTGTTTATCTTATAGGCATGAAGTAAAGGACCACCGTTTACTTATAGCAACATCAAACACTCCACCCTGTTCTCCAGAAATGGAGATGCCAACACGCATTGAAAAAGCAGAATGTGAATCCAAGCGATCCTCCGAGGCAGGTTGTGTGTGCTTCGTGTGCAAAATACTAGGGGCTGGGTGCTCTGCCTAGAAACCCATAGCTTGCTGTCCTTGAGACCTGGAGAAATAAGATCAAGTATTGGCAGGCACATTCTTGGTGAGGGTTCTTGGTGATACATGAACTGCCACCTTTATCTTCATGCTAGGCTCCCACACCGTGGAGGCTCTCCCATCACGACCTAATCTAAACCTAAGACCCACTTCCCAATCCCTCATACCAGGGATTAAGGCCTTGAGAGCTGAATGTAGTGGGAGCGATGAGGCTCTGGGTTGAACACTGATTAGATTGCGTCTGTGCCATTTGAGCTTACCTACAGACTGCAGGCTTGAGTCAAGAAACCCAGCAGCTAAGCTGGCTTTGTTCCCTATGGATGGAACCCCTGAGCCCTTGACACTCCATCCGCCCCAGAATGCAGGCCACCGTGCTTCCTTGGAGGCCCGCGCTGGCTGTGCTGGGTTTTGACTGCTCGGGTCTCAGAGTATCTTCCCAGTGAGTGCCTGTATTATTAAGAGCCTTAAGGCCACTTCTTACTTATTTGCCAAACAACCAGCTTTGTCTGCAGCCAACTAACCTCCAACATCCCTGGGTTTCGGTGCTTCTTTTCTCGAGAAAGATCAGATCGCTCTGCGTCCTTATGGGGGTCTGGTGGAAATGACCTTCCCTCTTCCCTTTGCCAATTCTTTTTGTTTGTTTGTTTGTTTGTTTATCTGGTTTGTTTGTTTTGATTGGAGTCTTATGTGACCCAGGCTACCCTGAATCCACTGATTGTGCATCCAAAATTACACCCTATAGCATCTCTAAGTCAACCAAACCAAAAATAAATGTTTAATACCCCTTAGCCCATCATACTTCATATAAACCTACATCGGCTCCATTGACTGATTCAGTTAGGAATGCCAATGGCCAGACTTATTTACTTAACATCCCACCTTCCCACTGAGCCAGCCCTGCAGGGCTCACTCACAGGGTACTGCATCTGTTAGAGTCGTAGAGAATCTAGCATTATGAGCAGATCCTTCTCCCAGAATCCAAGTATTTGGGGAGGGATAACTTATCTCTATTTAAGTTATTAATTTAACAACACGTGCATATTAAAATTCCATAGATAAGATTGTAATTTAGAGATTATTCACTCACATGTCACACGACAGTTGTGTTAAATATCGGGACTTGTAATTTTGGTATTGTGGGCTTTGTCACCCTCAGGCCATCCCGTGGTATTAATCGTTTTTTCTAGAGCAAATCACAGCTAATTCTGCGGTGTTTAAGACACAGCAGTTTTAGAGTCCAGATGTGATTCTTTGTCCAGAAATACTTCCTAAAGTCACAAGAAGCAATGGAACAGCTGGCTTTTTCACCGTAAATGACAGACCGCACTATGTAATCACGTAAGCGTTTTATCTTATTGCAGCCTTCCAAACGCTGGTTCGCAACACCACCCAGCACCCCGAGAAATGTCGTCCTAGAGAAAATGAGGAAGACCTCACTGACTTTCCCTGTCTCCTTCTCTTCACCCACATGAGACCAAAGACCTTCAGCTTTTATTTTACACCTTTGTTTTTGAAGCAGAATCTTGCTACGTAGCCCAGGCTAACCTAGAACTTTTAGTCTACCTCAAGAAGGCTGAAGCCTTCATAGTCCTGGGATTTGATTTACAGATGTGGGCTACCATGCTCGGGTCCTGGAGATCTTTGTAAATTTCCACACTAACGTTGGTCCAAGTCACTTCAGGGAATTGTGCCTTTTCCAAATACTCATTCAGTTGGCCAGGAACTGTGTTAGCATAGTCTGACATGCTGACATAAGAAAACCGCTTAGGGGGTCTACCAGAGAGCTAAATGCAAAGTTCTAGTTACACTCAAACACGAAACAAGGTGGAAGCAGTTCTGAGTGACATCTCGCCACAGCTGCAGCCCAGTAGTACTTTGCCTTGCTCCCACAGGCCTTCCTGTCTCAACGTCTTTGCTCACTCGTCTTCTCCCCTTGGGATGCTGTTCTCTCTCGCTCTGCCTGGTTCACACTTGAGCCCACACAGCCACTGAGGTTCAAGTGCCAGTTAACTATTTCACACTGGGAGTGAGAGGGTGGACATAAACCAGGCCCACTTGTCACTCCCATAATTGCATCTGAAGGTGAGCTTCCTCGAAGGAGGAATCAACCACACCTTTCCTTATCTTCTCCAAATAGAGCAAGTGAGCATGCCCTTAGAATGATGGTAGAGTCTTCTTCAGGGTCCCGAGAGCATCCTCTTGTTTGGCCCATTATTTACATTTTTATATGACTGGGTGATTATAATACTGGTTCCAAGTATTATAACTTTTAGTCAGTATAAGGGTTCAATATGCTTGCAAGTTATAGGCCCAGGACTAAAGCTCTAATGTGTGAGTTGCTTCTTTATACATCATATATATATATATATATATATATATATATATATATATATATATATATAAAATGAATGCAGTCTTGGGATCATGAGTCTCTCTTCATAATCACCATTTAATATTTAAAATAAAACCACAAAAAATAAGAGGAGCAGGCCCCCCATAAGGACCAAAGAACTGATCTGATGTGCCACCATAAAAGTTTCAGGAGCTGTAACAACCACACAGTCATTGTGCACACGGGAGAATGACATTAAGGTTCTTCACAGGAAGGGGCAATGTTCCCTCAGCCTCCCTTCCTGTTCAGGAAGTATTTGTTCTACATCCTGAAGTCCCTCCAGGTAAGCGTTCATGAGCAATGAGGCATTTCAGGGAAATAGATGTTAGAATAACTGTACTGGGAAGATGGGGAGAAAGAAATGATCTCTGCCCAGGGAAATCAGAGGCTGTAGCAGTGGAGGACAGGATTTTCATATAGACATGTTCATCTCCTCCACATCTCAGCAGGGGACAGAGTGTTTATGATTTTGAGCTCGTCGTGGGTTGAGAGGGAAGTTTCCCTGGAGTTATAACGACAACGACCCAGGTTCTGTGCTAGTCTTACTTAATTTCCTGGTAACTTAGTCTTTCTTTTTATTTTCACTTTTCAATTTTAATTCCATTGGTGTTGTGTCCTGCCTCCATGTATGTCTGTGTGAGGGCATCAGACCCTTCGGAACTAAAATTACAGATGACTGTAAATTGTCACACGGGTACTGCCATGTCGGTCCTGGGTTTTGAACTCTGGTCCTTTGGAAGAACAACCAGTGCTTGTAAGTGCCAAGTCATCTCTCCAGCCCCAACTTAGTCACCCTTTAACAGGACTTGGTATTTTTGTTTATTTATTGTGGAGGCTATCTCCTGGCTTTAATGTTCTTTCTGGATTGAATGTTCCAGTTTTGTTACCTGTTACTTGCTACGTGAGATCTAGTTTAGCAGCTTTGTAGCCTGGAGCCAATGAAGCAAACTGCTGACTGGGAGGCTGTTACTGAAGCATGAAGCTTCTCAGGAAGGTTAGTGAGATACAAACCCAGAGCCTGTCAGGGGGGGGGAGGGGGGAGGGAGGGAGGGAGAGAGAGAGAGAGAGAGAGAGAGAGAGAGAGAGAGAGAGAGAGAGAGAGAATGAGAATTCTGAGAGTGAAGTGATGGAGGAATGAGGAACATTGAAACAGAGCAGACACACTCAATCTAAGCTGGATCTCAGAAAAATGGCAATAGAAAGAAATCAACAGAAGAAAGACACTCTTAAAAACCATCTGTTCCGTGCATGTTGGTTAGGCCTGTATTAAAGAAAATCTTTGTGTAATGAGGCACCATCAGAGTTTATAAAATTCACTAAATGAAACTATTTATTAAAAAAAAAAGAAACAAAAATGAGGGAAGATGTTCTGATGAAACCTTGTACGCTATCCCCCAAACTTAGACTATTCACTTTTCAATTTTCAATTGATTTTCAAATTTTCCACAACCTTTCAAATTTCAGAATGAACCTTTTACTCATTACAATATAATAAATTACACAATTTTTAGTCTTCTGTACTAAAGCAAAACAGAACTAGTATTTTCTTGAGATTTGCTATTGTGGGGTCTAACATAAGAGTAAGAGTAATATGCAATGGCACTTATGGACCTGAGTCCTCCTTTATTTGGAGTTAGCCTGAGATGTAGAGAGCCAGAGCATTGAAGGCAGACAACGCTGGCTTCAGATCTTGGTACTGTCACTTATTGAGTGACTTTGAGGGAATTCTATACTCTCTCTATAATCTGTTTCTTCTCCTGTCAAAAGAGATTGCACTTTAGAAGATATTTGAGGAATACTGAAGGCGATGTATTGAAATATGTCTCGAGTGGTACTTAACAGAATGAAAGGTTAACTACTTGCAATGGATGAAATATTAATTGTTCCCCAAATCCCAAATCCATCTATTGTTTGATATTGTATGGTATTTTGTTGTGAGAATATGGTAGGTGATTCTCACACAAGGTTGGAGCCTTTGTGAATAACCTTAGTACATTTACAAGCAAAGTCCCAAGAGGCTATGGAAATATCACAAGATATCAATCTATGGTTCAGAAAGAGCCCTCATCAGAACTCAACTGTGCTGACAATTCTGTCTCAGATGTCTATCTATCTGCCAGAACCATGATTAACTCCTGTGGCTTAAAAGCCACTTAGATTGTGCTGTTTTGTTATAATAATTCAAATGGACCAAAATACCATTTAAAAATCTTAAATAATTTTATACACACACACACACACACACACACACATATATATATATTATATATATATATATATATATATATATATATATATATATATATGGCAAATGGGTGTCAGGATGCATGTGAGGAAGTTAGATGAAAATTTGCAAGAGTTAGGAGTTCTTTCCTTCTACCATGTGGGACCTGAGGACTTGCTTAGATCATCAGACATGGTAACAAGAACCTTTACGCACAAAGTCACTTTACTGACCTCTGAGACACCTGTTTTGTTGTTGTTTCGATTTAAATCACATTATGTTGACCTGGTTACTGCTGTATTCCCAGCTACACATCGATATGTAGGATCAAAAAGAACCCATATATCCCTGTGTAGACATGAGAACTGTCTTCTCATTGAGATGACAATCTCAGGATGTCACCCAAAGGCACAGGCAAGTGCTAGGTCAGAGGCACAAGGAAGTTGGGACTCAGAATGAACTGTAAAGAAAAACATTGCAATGAAACGATGAGTTCTTCTGTATGCCTGACTTTATTGAAGATTTGGCTTGCCTTCTGATGGTGAATTAGTAGTTATGCAAAGGAAGAAAAAGGAAAGAAAGGAAGAAAGAAAGAAAGAAAGAAAGAAAGAAAGAAAGAAAGAAAGAAAGAAAGAAAGAAAG
>NC_034610.1:37663899-37685284 GCF_900095145.1 Mus pahari
AAGGAAGGAAGGAAGGAAGGAAGGAAGGAAGAAAGAAAGAAAGAAAGAAAGAAAGAAAGAAAGAAAGAAAGAAAGAAAGAAAGAAAGAAAGAAAGAGGGGAAGAAAGAAAGGAGAGAGAGAAGGGTTGGAAGAGGGAGAAGAATGAAAGAGAAGAGAAAAGCAAGAAAGGGAGGAAGGAAGAGAAGAAAGAGAAAGAAGGAAACAGAGAGAAGAGAAACCAACCAGGCTGCTATTGACTTCAAGGAAGAATTATCTAAGAAAGCCATCACAGAAACCATTCTGTTCACCTGAAATGTTTGAAAATTGCCATTAAAATGTAACCCTCGGATATTTGATAACAATCAAATAATATTATATTAGTATGGTCGGAAACCGAAGTGAGGGAGGAGCAAGACATGAGTCCTCATTGACAGTAGAAAAAAGTCGGTAGGAAAAAAAAAGGGGGGGTAATCAAGAAACTAAAATTTGAGCCTGTATTCAAAGTTCAGTGCTAAATGTTAAAGGTGAAGTCTGCATACAGCAAAGCTTTGAGACAGGAGGCTGGAGGCTTACAGTACACTTAATGTTGAAAATTAAAATTTAATGTTACCCTTGGTTTTAGTTTGAGTCCGAGCATTCCCCCAAAGCCATGTGTTAAAAGCTGCACTCCTAGCTTTCGATGCTGCTTAGAAAGGCTAGACCTGCATAAAGTGAGGCCTCGTATAAACAAGCTAGTCCACTGGATATGCGACTGTGACGGAGGGGGTATTGGAACTGATGCCCATCCAGTCTCTATTTCTGCTTCCTTCGCCATGAGATGACTAGCCCACCATACCACAGCCTCCCACTCTGAAGTACTATTTTGCTAAAAATAAAAATAAAAATAAAAATAAAAAAATTAAGGGACCATGAACTGAAACTTTTGCAACTGTGAGCTCTTTCCCTTTAGGTGTCTTGTCATAGTGATAGAAAACGAGCATGCGTTGGATGAGAAACCAAATAAAACAATATATAGAGATCTGTTGTTTATGTAGAAGACAGTTACTATAAGGAAAATAAAGATTATCTCTGCGGAGCTCCACCACTAAAATTTAGCCGTAATTAGCATTTTGGTGCGTTTTGTCTCAATATGTGTTTTTGTCACAAAATAAATATATTTGTATGCACTTATCTACATATTGTAAACAAGGTGCTATTTTACTAACAGCATAGGCATTTCCTTATGTGGTTGGAAACCTTTTCTGGCTTTTTGCCAACTATTCATTCATTGTAAATATAATTTGACAATTTCTTGTTGATGGAAATTTCATATTTGAAACATATTGGCTTGTTTAATCATGTCATTGAAGCTTTGAGTTACTTCTCTTTATACATTTTGCTTGCCAAAAAGGAACCCTGAGATCACAAAGCATCCTAAGATGCACTGAGTTGTTCTCTAAAATTTCATGTGTTGCTGTTCTAACCCAGCACATGAAATGCAAATTGAGTTTATAGATACAATAGTTAATGAAGTATTCATCAGTGGCATCTCTAGGATGAGCCTTAATTCAACAGGGCTGCCATAAAGGAGAGATTAAGGAGGTTATTTGGTGGGCAAAGTGCTTGCCATGCAAGTGTGAGAACACATTAGGAATCTAGCCCAACCTGCATTTCCAGCACTCAGAAATAGAGACTGAGGATCCCTTGAACAAACTGCCTTACAGGGCTAGTCACATTGGTGAGCGCTGGGCTCAACTGGGAGACCCTCATTTAATGAATAAGAGCTGACACGATAAACTCCCAGGAATCAACCTTAGTTTACCACTGCATATAAATACACAAACATGGTCATTGGAACGTACAGATGCACCCATGCTTACACACACACACACACACACACACACACCACCACCACCACCACCACCACCACCACCACCACACAAACACATGAAAAAGAGAGGGGATTAAAAGAAAGCTACAGGGAGAAAACCTTATGTTTTGAATGAGATTGTCCCTCATAGGCTCATATATTTAAATAATGGGTTGCCAGATCATGGAATTTTTTGGGAAGGATTGGGGGGTGTGGTCCTGTTGGAAGGGGTGTGCCACTGCAGTATGGGGTCTGAGGTTTCAGAAGCTCCTGCCATTCCCAGTTGGTACTCTCTGCCTTGTGCTTGTGATTAACATGTAAGTTCTCACCTACTGTTCCAGCACCTTGACTGCCTGCCTGCCTGGTGCTATATTCCCTGCACTGATGATTATGGAATTGAAGGCTATAACTGTAAAGCTCCGATTAACTATTAATGCTTCTCTTAGTTGCCTTGGTCACAACATCTTATCACGGCAATAGAAAAGTAAAGAAGGCACTGTGTGAAGATATAGGAAGGAGGCAAGAAAGATATATCCTTAGAAGTCAACCTCAGGGGCATTTTCAGTATCCAGTCACTCAAACCATGAAGAACTACATTCTGCTGTTAAAACCAAGTCCAGGATATTCCACCATGGCCAGAAAACTAACACGTATCTTGCATCACCAGTGAGGGACAAAAATCTGATACAAAATCTTTATCTTTTGAATCCAAATTTTATATCCCACACTCATTCCCTGATATTATACCAACACATGTAAACATACACACACACACAGAGGGAGGGAGGGAGGGGAGACAAAGGTACAGAGGTAGAGACATAGAGAGGTAGACACACACACATACTACACATGTAGAAAGACAGAAAGAGACACACAGAGAGACAGAGTTTTTCAGAAAATCTTTTTTTGGACAAGAAATATTTTATTGGTGTCCTCGTCAAGTCCCTTTGTTTTTACCTCTCCAAACCCAGCTTCCAAATACTTGTTTCCTTTCTTTCTTCTGTCTTTTCCCTGGGAACAGTATTCTCACCACAAAAGTATGTTTCCGACTATCCATTGATCTACTTCTTGATAGTCTGATTTGTAAGTATCTTCCCTGCTGCTCCCTTGATCCAAAGCACAGCCTGGCTAAAATCATGTCACCCAGGGCTCTCAGGTCCTGACCAGGATGCACATGGCAACATCTCCTCAGGATGGTAAAATCTATAATATAGATTAACACAAAACGTGCCAGAAGAAAAATCAAGGGATACAACCATTTGCCAATTGGTAAACATCACAATGTTTAGTTTCCTTTGGGACATTATTTTTTCTCCATGCCAACATTCTGTCTTCTTCTTTAGTTTCTAAGATAGGAAAAAAGAAGATGAAGATGAAGATGAAGGAGAAGGAGAAGGAGAAAGAAGGAGAAGGAGGAGGAGGAGGAGGACGAGGAGGACGAGGAGGAGGAGGAGGAAGAAGAAGAAGAAGAAGAAGAAGAAGAAGAAGAAGAAGAAGAAGAAGAAGAAGAAGAAGAAGAAGAAGAAGAAGAAGAAGAAGAAGAAAAATGAAAAAATTACATAACATTTTCTGTTTGGCGCAACTCTTGCCTTTATTTCAACAGATGCTAAATAATTGCAAGCATGCTTAGCATTTCAAGAGTATGATTCCTTTTAAGCCCTTAAAGCACATATTCACATTTATGTTCACATTAATTTCAATAAGGAGAGGAAACAAAGTAAGGAAAATTGAAAAACCCTGGTCTTACCTAACTGCTACATAGAAGTTGGAGAGAGCTCAAGAGATGACTCGGCCATCAGGATCACTTGCTACTCTCCCAGATGACCAAGTTAGAGTCCCAGCATCCACATGACAGTTCACAACCATTCCTAATTCCAGTTCCAGAGGATCCCATTAATTCCCTCTTCAGGCCTCTGCAGGAACTAGGCATGCACATGATGCACAAACACACATTTAGGCAAAATACTGATAGATGTGTCTTAGGGTTTTACTGCTGTGAAGAGACATCACGACCAAGGCAACTCTTATAAAGAAAACCATTTAAATAACCTGGCTTACAGGTTCAGAGGTTTCATCTATTATCATCAAGGCAGGAGCATAGCAGAGTTCAGGCAGGCATGGTGCAGGAGGAGCTGAGAGTTCTACATCTTCATCTGAAGGCTGCTAGCAGAATACTGGCTTCCAGGAAGCTAGGACTAGGGTATTAAAGCCTACACCCACAGTGACACACCTACTTCAACAAGGCCACACCTCCAAATAGTGCCACTCCCTGGACCAAGCATATATAAACCATCACAAGATGTAAAATAAAATAAATCTAAGAAAAAGAAAGCATGGGACAGGTGGAGTCACCGTTTAGTGGTGATGGGGACTGAACTCTCCTCATGCAGGTGTGTGGTGTGTAAGCTTACAGATTTTCTAGGGTATCACATGCCATTGTTAGATGTGTTAACACCTGGAGATCAGCTATATCCATGCTTCTATCTATGTTCAAGACTTAAAATATGTGACAGTGGTGACTGCTACACACAGATTTTTTTTTTAAAGTTATTACCTCTTACAATTTACCTTTTTTGAATATCTTTGGAAATCTGATAGTGCCTCACACTTCCCCAGTGCTTCTGCCTAGAGAAACACTTAAGTAGCCCTCCCCACAGGAGTTCCTGCAGACTTCTTTTGTTTGTTTGTTTTTGTTTTTTCGAGACAGGGTTTCTCTGTGTAGACCTGGCTGTCCTGAAACTCACTCAGTAGACCAGGCTGGCCTTGAACTCAGAAATCCGCTGCCTCTGCCTCCCAAATGCTGGGATTAAAGGCGTGCGCCACCACGCCCCGCTGCTCTTGCAGACTTCTAGTTTATTTGAGTTTGCTGCATTTTCTACAGGGCACGAGAGGGCATCAGTCACTAACCAGAGGAAACTGCACAGGCCAGTGATACTAGAAATTAATGAGCAGGGCATAACAAAATTACTTTGGGATCTCATCATTTGGTTGTGTCCTGTGACTTCTTGAGTGGATCAGACACGTTAAAGCTCAGGTGACAGATCTGCATGACAGGCAGAGGGTGGTTCTGCACAGAGATTTGTGACAGACGTGAGATCCCTTTCATCTTTTCAGTCATACAATGTCTTATGAAGGTGAATCTGTGAAGATCCACGGATGTGCCTTCCAGATTTGTGCTTACAGAACTCTTTAAACCCTTTAATCTGAAATTTGGGTTAAAAAGCACCAACTAAATTTGGAGAGTGACAATATTCGTTCTTTTAAGTAGCAGACGGAACGTAATCCTTGTTCAGCTTTTCTTAGACCCCATCTGGATGCTTGGAGAAAGAAATAAGAGTTTGAAACGTGCATAGGCATATAAAATATAAAATAATGAATACGCTTCTTTGGTTTGATCCAGTGAAAGATTTGCACTCCAGGGGTGTGAAAGATGTGACCTGGAAAATTTTTAATTTTTTTAAATAAAGCCATATGTTAAAAAAAAACATGGCTGTATGAAGACATAAAATTGAAAATTGAAACTTTGCTATACACTAGCATCTGAACAATTGTGTGATTAGAAAGATTTTTTTTTCTCCTTTGGTTGTGGTTGAGATTGCTTGGTCAGTTAATTATATTGCCCACATTTTCCTTCATATTATTGCTGTCCTCTCTCATCATAAAACTCTGGGTAGTCACACTGGGGGCAGCAGGCTGACCCAGCATCAGCATCTCATCACCCTGCATCCACTTAACCCATCTGTTCATTCCCCTTCACCACATGACCACAAACCCACAAGTTCTGGGGGGTGTTCTGGTTGGTTTGAATCTGGAATATCTATAACAGGCTCACGTTTTGAAGGATGGGTCCCCAGCTGGTGGCACTGTGGAATGTTTGGATGGCGGTAGCTGGTTGGAAGGAACAGGTCACTGGAGTGTGCCCCTAAATGACAGACTCTGCCCAGCTCTCATCTTTGCCCTGGTTGCTTCTTGTCTACTACGAAGCACTGCCTCCAAGTGGTCGCTCATGACACCAGGAGGCTTCGCCCCAGCACAAGCCTGGGAACACTGGAATCTGCCACGATAGTTAAACTCTGAAACCACGGGCCAACTTAAATCACTTCCCTCCGAAATGGTGACTGTCGGATCCATAGCTAGCCATAGTAGAGATGCCATGATGAAGTAAAGCAAAGATCAGGGCCAGGATTTTACTCTAGCCTATCCCAACGGGCCTACTTTGACCGTAGCAACTTCAGAACGAGCCATTAAAAGCAGAGATTAGATAGCATCCGGACAGGGCTCTTGCACCACTGTCTACTATGTCCTCACAGAAGAAATAACCTGCTGAGTCTCTCAGTTTGTATATGGCCTCAGGGCTGAGCGCTCTGCATTAGACAACCAACAAGCAGGCGGATCCCTGGGAGAAGTTAATTCGCCTTCTTCCCGGTCATCAATTGCCCACTTCCTCGTCTAGGGATGGGATCCTTTGAAATTTTCTCTCTTTAGTGTTAACATGTTTGTTGATATTGTCATTGTTCTGGTTTTTGTGGCCCTTTATAGGACAGACTGTTTTAGAGCAGACTCCCCTAATAATCTTCCCACCGGCTCTCCCATGTTCTTCACTGAGCCATCACTGCAGGAGCTGTGGTGTAGATGTATCCACTGGGACTAAGCCCCACCCCCACACCCCCACAAGAATCCTTCTTTGCCTTGTATCAAGTTGTGGGTTTCTATGATACGCTCCATTTTCTGTAAAGAGACGTCTTTGATGAAGGGTGGCTGCTATATTTATTGGTCTATATAAGGATACGATTTAGAATGTACTAATGAATTAGGCTGGTGTAGCAAAGGGGATTCTCTGCTAAGGTCCATGACCTCATTGGCTCCAGGAAGCTGGATAGGTTTTCAGTACAAGCATGCTTTTCCTCTTATAGAATGGGCCTTCAGTATAATGAGACATCTGTTGGTTGACAAAGGCATGTAATTGACATTTTTTTTTGCACCTTTATGAATATCTTCATATGCTTCACAGTTGTTCATCAAGATTCATGGGTGGTTAATAGGTGTTGCTGTTGGGTAGGAGTATATTTAATTTCTTCCCTCCCTTGGCAACTCACATAGTATTTCCTGGAATCGTGGAAGTTAGACCTCAGGAAAGAGGTGTTCATGTCAGATCCTGATCGAATCATCTAAGTTCTATGTCTTAAGTATATGGTGTCTTCGGCAACAGGAGTCCACCTTCAACCTCGGAGATGCATCCAAGGACTCCATCAATAATCTATATTGTTTTGGGAGTCATGTGGAGTACACATCATTCAAAGGACGATTTTTGTGCCTTGCACTGTTTTGTTTGTTTGAGTTTTTGTTTGTTTGTTGGTTTGTTTTGATAGTCTGGTTCTTGTAGGGAGTATATTGTCAGAACAATTGGCTTAACTTCCTTGAGGTAATCCAGACACAGAAAGACAAACACCACGCCTTCTCTCTCATCTGACTTTCCTAGCTCCCAATCCTCAGGTATGAGGCTTCAGGTATTTACGTATGAATATCCAAGATGATGCAACCACAGAAAGCAGAAAAAGTGTAAGGGGGCCCTGGGTGGGGTGGGATGGGAAGTAAATAGCGGAGCATAAGAAAGGAGGGATGGCCATACAGAAGGAAAAGGGGAACAAGGGGCGGAGTAACACCAAGGTTGCTCGTTAAAGCTTCAAGAAAACATGCTATTTTATGTTTATCTAAGATTACACACATGAGTATGTGCACACATATATGTGCATACATACACACATGAGTATGTGCACACATATATATGCATACATACACACATGAGTATGTGCACACATATATGTGCATACATACACACATGAGTATGTGCACACATATATGTGCATACATACACACATGANACACACATGAGTATGTGCACACATATATGTGCATACATACACACATGAGTATGTGCACACATATATGTGCATACATACACACATGAGTATGTGCATACATATATGTGCATACATACACACATAAGTATGTGCACACATATATGTGCATACATACACACATGAGTATGTGCATACATATAACACTACTCTTTTTCAGGTTTATGTGATTTACCTTTTACGATTATTTTTTCAGTCAATTTGTGAAATCTCAAAGAGTAACAAATAACTTATAAACTTCGAGTTTGTGCTTTGCGTCCCACTGCACCGAGAGGGGAAAGTAATCCACATCTTTTGGCTTCTTATCGTTGGTTAGCCCAAGCACTCAAGCTCACGCTAACTCATGAAGTGAACAATGATGAAGAGGAGATCTATCTCATTTCCAAATGGGAAACCCATGGCTCATTGAGGTTGAGATTGGGATCCCCTGGTCGGTAAATGGCAGCTGTGTCAGAGCCGCGACTGCCTGAGGGTCTAGCCTGTGGTCTCTGAACGCTGATGGCTCTCTGTTCATTTCAGACAGAACAGTTTCCCATCAGGCTTATCAAGATGAACTTGAGCATTCATCAATGATTTGTTTGTTTCTGGCCTTTCAGCTATTTCTTGTTCCTGCTCTTTTCTTTTTTTTTTTTTTAATATTTTTTATTACATATTTTCTTTATTTATATTTCAAATGTTATCCCCTTTCCTAGTTTCCCCTCTGAAAATCCCCTATCCCCTCTCCCCCTCCCCTGTTCCCTGACCAAGCCTGCTCAGTCAGTCAACAGGTTCTCCAGCTCGGGACTGAGGATTAAGAAGAAAAAAAGACAGTTAGACAGACAACATTGTAGTGTGACCCCAGTCAGTTCTGAGACTGAAGGCAAACTTTTATTTTCCAGTCCACTTTTTATACCATTTTAATTACATGCAAATATTTTGGGCGAGCAGTACAATAAGGAAACAAATAACAAATACAGCATGGAATTGTATGTGCCGTGCTGCCATGGCAGCTGTTTAAAAGGGCTTGTCATAATGACCAAAATACTGGAGCCCACTTCCTCGTCCAAGCCCCAAATCTTGCCTGAAGCCCAGTTCTTCTGTTCCACCCCAAGACTAAAATTCCTTCCTTACCTTACTTCTCTATCAGCCTGAAGTTAAATTCTTGCCGAAACTTACTTCCTTATTATGCCCTAATGTCAGATTCCTGCCTGAGCTTACTTCCAATGTCAGACTCCTGCCTGAAGCCCACTTCTTTATCCTTAGCCAATGTCAGACTCCTGCCAAGCGGTACCCCAAAAGGCTTTCCACAGTTCCCCAACCCACCAACTCCCTTCGGGCATTCCCCTATACTAGGGCATACAACCTTCACTGTAACTAGAGCCACTCCTCCCATTGATCCTTTGCTACATATATAGCTAGAGCCACAAGTTCCACCATGTGTTTTCTTTGATTGGTGGTTTAGTTCCAAGGAACTCTGGCGGTACTGGTTAGCTCATATTGTTGTTCCTCCTATGGGGCTTCAAACCCCTTCAGCTCCTTGGGTACTTTCTCTAGCTCCTTCATTGGGGACCATGTGCTTCGTCCAATGAATGACTGTGAGCATCCACTTCTGTATTTGCCAGGCACTGGCAGAGCCCCTCAGAAGACAGCTATATCAGGCTCCTGTCAGCAGGCTCTTGTTGACATCTGCCATAGTGTCTGGGTTTGGTGGTTGTTTATGGGATGGATTCCCAAGTGGGGCAGTCTCTGGATGGTCATTCCTTCAGTCTCTGCTCCGAACTTTGTAACTCCTTCCATGGGTATTTTGTTCCCCCTTCTAAGAAGGATTCTGAGCTTCTGGGCTAATATCCACTTATCAGTGAGTGCATATCATGTGTGTTCTAAGAAAGAGTCAGAGCTTCTGGGCTAATATCCACTTATCAGTGAGTGTATAACCTGTGTGTTCTTTTGTGATTGGGTTACCTCACTCAAGATAGATGGATCTGGAGGATATTATCTTGTTCCCTCTCTTAATTATGTCTGTCCCCTTCTTATAGTGAGACAAGTGAGGAACTTTGGAGGATCTTGAGGATCTCTAAAGTCTCTAGTAACAATTGATGTGTTTATTCCCAAACAGTCCTCAGGAAATTTAGCAGTGCTAATGCGCAGCAGTAAAAGTCATTTCCACTTCAATTCCCACATGGCGGGCAGCACAAAAGGATGCGGGCAAGGTTGGTGAGCAGCCCAGCAGAATCTCTAGAGCACCCTGTCTGTACACCCACATCTTTGTCCCAGGAGCTCTTGCTGGTCATTTATCCTCAGGAAATGGGTCAAGGCTCTTAGCAGCAGGCAACCTGCCACTCCCATTGCCTGTTGGGAGCCTTGCTCTCTCAAAAGGGAAGAACGAAACCTTGGGGAAGTGGTGTTGTGGACAGGACCAAAATGGCAGATGTTAAAAGCCAATAAATGGACGGAAATGGTGATTTGAGAGACTGGAACACTAGGAAATTTCTGAGAGGATGAAGAACAATCTCTGTGGAGAATGGGAGAAGGCAAGAGAAAGAAGCCCCAATCAATTAGAGTCTACAAGACTAATCCCAAATAGATTTTCTTGTATTATAGTTTGAACTATAATACTGCATATATCCAAATATACCTAAGCTTTGATCAACTTTGTCCTTTCTTATACTCTATTAAGCCACAGAATTCTGAAAAGTGCAGTGCTCCCGGAGATGTGTACATACATGTAAGTGCTGCCTGGTGTGTACATACATGCAAAATATTTTTATATTTCACTTGATGTGATATACAAGAGTCTTTCGATTTCATCCTATTCTGTGCTGAAGAAATGCCTATCCGTTTCTTGTACTGTGAGAATGCTCACAGTAGGATATCAAGATCTAAACCTTGGCGGTCTGACGAGAAAGGAGAGACCAGTTCTTAGCTGGACTGAAGGACTGGCACCTTTACCCTTTGCTATTTGAAAGAGTTCATTGCAGGTGTATGAAAACCAATGGCTTTTAGGGAGCAAAGAACATCTCTAGTTTTCAGCATTTACTTCTGCAGCCCCCATCGAGCTAACCGGAAGAGACAGCTTCATCGCGGGCCCCCTTCACAGAAAAAATACCTTCTCTCCTGGCTGTCTTTTCAGCTGATGCTAAAATCAGAGTGTTGCATGGCTGCAAATAATGTTTCTCTAAAAATTAGACTATGTCGAAACAAGTTAACTTGGGATATTAACTTGCAAATGTAAAATATGTCCAAAGGTTTAAAGGGCACTGACCAATTAAATGTCATTAACAAACAGACAATTGGTTTGGTGCTCCTCAAACTTTTTGGTTCAGTTTCTTTCCTGGTTCTGTGGCCTTTGTCCCAGTACAAATAATAGTATTGGATGTATAAAGGAACCTGAGAGACAGGGCGACAGTTGTCTGTCCTCCTCGTGTAAATGTCCTCAGGTCATATGAAAGACAGGATTCAGATGAGCCAGTGACATCCCTGAGTCCTGTTATAACCAGGAAAAGGTCTTCACTAGCATGGGGGACATAGTTAGGGAAAGACTACTGGCTCATCCCAAGATAGAGGACCAGCTTCTCTGGGTTCAACCCAAGCCTTAGAAGGATATGGAAGTGGGAAGAAGTCACAGAATTTGGAGAGGTATCCTGTAATTTGGTTTGGGTATGTAATTTTCTCCTTTAGGAATACTATTGATAATGCAGGATGTTTGCATTTATGCATGCCTCCTGGTGAGATTGTGGAAATAAGAGTTCATGAGGCCATCCTGTTCAGGAACCTTCTCACATTTGCTACTTCACTTTTCCTGGTTACAGCTAAATGCAGCCAAGCACTCTCCGACAAGATCAATATTTCCTGTGAATCAATTGAGACCGAGAGATCTCACTCACAGAATTTTTGGTGGCCTGCTGTAATAATTGAACTACTTCATTACTGTTTATCGCTGATAACCTTTTACTGTCCCTAATATATAAATGAAACGTTATCATTGGTGGATGTATATACAAGATGTTATCATTGTGGTACATACGAGCTTTATGTATATGTACGTACCATCCAATTCAGATAACTGTCAAGGATTTCAGAATGTATCCTCCTATACATAAGGTAGATTTTGGCAATACCTAAAATTATGGAAGCACAAATATATAGATAAGACACAATGCAATTTTATATATGAAACCAAAAAAAAATCAACTTGACCACACATCAAAATTAAAGCTAAATGCAAAGGGGAAAATAATTAGATTATACTAGAGAAAAATAATTTTAAAAATTTGCCTATTGAAAGTTACAGGCAAAAATAAAATCATGAAAAAGTAACATAAGAGGAATGGCAGGGTTGATTCCCATTCTTATGGACAAGAATATTTGTTTCTCATTCTTATGCATAAGAATATTTCTCCTGGATTTTATGGTTTTGTTAGTTCTTGGTTTTGTACAACCAATGATTTGTGCTGACCAAGTGTTGGAGTCTGTGACTATATTTCTGAGTTTGTAATTTTTATTACATCCCTTTTGAAAATCAGATGGCCCCAAAGAGATTAATGTTCTGTGCTATTACACTGTATCTACTCCCGACTCACTAGCAGGGAAAGAATAATAATTTCTGCATATTGAATTCATATCTCAGATATATACTCACGAACACATCGATATACAAAATAAATATTCTCTTGCTGGTAGTGGAACTAGCATTTCAACTTTTTACAACAGTAATGAACACAGTTCCATGGAAAGAAAGTAGCTCTTTTGAGTGTAGAGACACTGTTCCGTTCTGTGGAGAAAAAAACACACATGCTGTAGACTCAAATAGGAAAACGGCTGAATTTTAGGGTGACCAGGGGCCAGTGGTGGGCCCTGATGGATATGACTGGTCCTCTCTCCTGTCTGTCCTGGCATGGTGGGTGACATGGACCAGGCCGCTATATTCAGAGGACCCACCTGCTAGGCACAAATGTATATTTCCATCTGTCAAACGATTTTTTCCTCTATAGTTGATGCTTATATGTTTTTTTCCTTTCATTGAATTAATACGATAAACTGGCTAATTTTATTAAACCTTGTACTATGGGGATGAACGACTCTTTGTGGGATATTACTATTAGGAGTTGCTGGCTCCAACTTTCTCATGTCTTATGAAGAATTCTGGGAGGATGCTCTTGAGATTTACTAGGGAGTAGGTTTCTTTTCCATATGATGTGTTTAACTGACTATTATCAGGAATATCTTTAGATTATATGAATTCTAGAAAAAAAACATATATTGCATATTTGATCAAAAACCATTATGAACTGGGCCTGCTGACCCCCTGCTTGCAATATCAGCACTTGAAAGTATGAGGCAGGAGGATTGCAAGGTTGAGACTAGCCTGGGCTACATAAAGATGCCATCTCGCAAAACAAACAAAGCATAGACTATAAAACTCATAATCCCTCACAGGACACAGTGAAGATTTGAGAAATAGGTAGGAGAAAGGAGATTTTTGTTTCTTTATCATCTAGTGCATGAGTATAAAATCTTTTTTGAGGTATTCATCTCTTCCTAGTTTGATCCAGAAATCATCTCTCCCCGGTCTTTATCTTCACAGGTGTCACTTCTGGCTCATATCCAAAGCAAGCTCACGTCTTGAGAGACTTACAGCAATGATGCTTTCTGCACTGTATAAGAGCTCAATTGCACTGAAGAAGTAGAGACCTCCCCACCTCCGCCGTTTTCTGATGCCAGTCACATCGGTCTTTACAAGGCTTCCATGGTCTGCTGCCCAAGGACACTGGGTTCCGACTGGGCACGGGGAAGACTGCTACTGGGCTCCGTTATAATGGCTACACAGATAGGCATTTCCAGACCATGCAGGAGATAAGAATGCCATTTTGGTTTTGCTCATGTTAAACTTGCTGATTACAAATTTCTAGTTTCCATATGGAATTCTTTCTTTCTTTCTTTCTTTCTTTCTTTCTTTCTTTCTTTCTTTCTTTCTTTCTTTCTTTCTTTCTTTCTTTCTTTTTTGTTTTTTTGTTTTTGTTTTTGTTTTTGTTTTTTTGAGACAGGGTTTCTCTGTATAGCCCTGGCTGTCCTGGAACTCACTTTGTAGACCAGGCTGGCCTAGAACTCAGAAATCCGCCTGCCTCTGCTTCCCGAGTGCTGGGATTAAAGGTGTGCACCACCATGCCCGGCTACTCTTTCTTTTAAGAATATATATATATATATAGTTTTAAGTGTGTGTGTGTGTGTGTGTGTGTGTGTGTGAGAGGGAGAGAGAGAGAGAGAGAGAGAGAGAGAGAGAGAGAGAGAGAGAAAGAGAGAGAGAGAGAAAGAGAGAGAGAGCAAGCATATCATTTGCATGTTGGTGTCAGTAGAGGCCAGAAGAGGACATTGACTCCTTTGGAGCTACAGTTATAGTAGGTTGTAGGACTCTTGGCCTGGGTGGTGGGAACCGACCTCTGGTCTTCTGGAAGAGCAGCAAATGGGCTTAGCTTCAAAGTGGTTTTTCTGGCCCTTGTGTGGGACTCTTCAAATTGTAATAGTACATTTCTAGAATGTGATCACCTTCTGTCTTGGCCCCACTGTTGTCCCACACAACACTTCCAACTAGCAAGGGGGAGAGGGATCGACCAGAGGTAGAGCATGGAAGCAGTTTCATTTGTACAGTCTATGTGTGCATCTCCCTGGCAGGATTGAAAGCTGTCCTTGGAAAGCATAGCCGGACTGCAGTGAGCTCAAAAGCTTCGGGAATAGGGACAACAACTTCAAGTGAAGTGTGGCGCTGGTGGAAGAGTCGGAGGTCTAAAATAGCCTTCAGATGAAAGAATATAAAAGGACAAACATGTTGAAGTCTAACACTACGGTCAAAATATTGATAAACAACAGTTAGGGTGTGGGAACAGACATGCAGTTCAAAAGTAAGGCTGGCAATACATTTTAGATAGCCTAGAGTCTTTAACTTACCGTGTGCTGATTTAAATGTGCCTTATCTTGACTTAAATGATCCTCTTATTACCAGAATTTCAGGACTGTCCTAGAGAGTCAGTGCTGTGCTTCCCAATCCGAGTATTACACATCATCTTAAAGTAGGAAGCGATTTGCTTCCCAGATGCCACCCCTCTTGTTTATGAGGTCCTGGACACCAGAAGGGTGAGCTCTTTGCTTGTTGGGACATCTGGTTGACCCCATATGCAAGGTATACACTCAAAGCCAGGAAAGTCTGGAACAAGGGACCATGAAGGTCCTATTATGCACTTAATGAACTGCACTCTGAAAGCTCTGCTAGGTTTACTGACTTCTAGGCACCAGAGGGGTTTACACATGATAAGAATATGTCAAACGGGGTGCCTAGACCCACAGACCCAGAAATGGGACCTAATTTGCAGCCTTACAGAATGAGCAGAGACATTATCACCCCTCCTTTGTTCTCTGTGTATATATAGAGCTAGAGTCAAAACTGAAATTGCTGACATAAAGTTGTTCATAATATCCTTATTATATGTTTAATGTCTGCAGTGTTTCTTGTACCTTGAGGAGTCCTCCTCTTCACTTTTGCTTTATGAAATGCTGAGATAAGATGCGGGCATATTTATGATCAGTATCTTCTTAAGGAGTGACTCTTCCATCTTGATTGGAGACAAAATCCTTTGTTGCAAAATTTATCTTGTTGCAAAATTTATCTTGTCTGCTATTAAATAAAAGTACACGTTCATTTCCCCTCTCTGGTTCCTTGTGCTGTTTTCCTATGTTTGTTTCTAAAGCAGCAAGGACACTTTATATACAGTAAAGTGATATTATAGATTGGAAATAAATACTCAGTCAAGAATGATGGTGGGCCATACAACTGGGGGTATTCCAGGGCCTTAATCATTATTTGAGGTTTCTTTTCATGAAGTTCAAAAGAAGGAGGAATTTGGTTGCTAAGGGGTGTAGCAACAGGCAGGTACCTCTTGATTGACGAGCTTAGACCATTTTCATATTTTTAAACACAGGCATTCACCACCACACCTGGCCCTGAAGTAACTGTCTCTTTTTTTCCCCTGCTCTGCCTGTCCTTGTGGTTGCTCCCTCGGCTCCTGCTTCAGGGAGGTTCCTGTTTGCTTGCCTTAGATTATTGGATTTCAACAGTCAAAAATGGTTGTTTCACTTCATTCCTTCACAAAGTCATTCTTATCCAAAGATGAAAGTGGCTCCTGTTCTCCTCTGAGAATTGGACTCCACAAATTCTATTCAGTTTAATTCTCCCTGAACATCAGAGTTCCATGGCTCAATGATACCACTAGGCTCCTCCAGGTAGAAATCGAAGGCATACACACTATACTTCCCTTGCCTCAGTGTCCTTGTCTGTAGTAGTACCCAATTAAAAACTTAATTAGATCCTGGTCGCTGTGTGTCCCTCATTATCTGCACCAAGGTTCTGGGTTCCTGAATAAAAGACACAAACGCAGCCTTTATGTTTTGATATGCCTAAAACAGCACAATGGGTGGGCCACTTCCTAACTTCCACGTGGCTAATCTACCTCTCTCTGATATTCTGAGTTATTACTTACTAAATCCTATATCCCATCTTTGCTGCCTTGGAGCCAGTTGAGCAGCCCTCTGGGATGGCTCTCCTTCAGCTCCTACATGGTGGCTAAGCTCTCTGTCCTGCATCTTCTCAGGTGTAGCATCTCTCCTCTCCTTCTCCTTTTCCAGACCTGGCTGGATCCCTTCCTCCTTTCCTCTCTTGGAACCTCCCTCACCCAGCAATCCTAAAAGTCCCGCCTCTGTCTGCCCTGCCCAGCCATTGGCTGCCAGCAACTTTACCTATCAGAACCAACTGTGCGGAAGGTCCCTCAGTGCCTTGTGCAAACAATGTTGGGGACCTAAATTAGTATAAAACAAGCAGCTACACTTACCTTACCCTTTGGACGACCAATTATGACAATGTTTTTAAAACATTTTCTACCCATCTGTAGAGGTGTGTGTGTGTGTGTGTGTGTGTGTGTTTGTATGTTTATGTATATATGTGTGTATATATTTATGTGTGTATGTATTTGTATGAGTGTGTCTGTTGATCCTAGATCCTATTACTTCTTTACAGTAATGAGGCAGAAATTCCCTAGAAACAACATGTTTTGAACTGTCAATACTCTGAGACCAGTCACCATAGCTTGCTGGCTCCCTCACAAACGCTAAAGTTTATGCGTTCTTAGTCTTCCGACCTCACTTTTATTACCCTCAAGTCTCGGAAAACTTTTGATTCCAAACTTCCATTTTTAGCTTTAATATTGGGATGATCTTCAAAGTTATAATTTAATTAATTCCAAGAATCTAGTCTCAAATGGAGCTGGTATAAATGAAAACAAAAACAAAAACAAAAACAAAACAAAAGCCAAAACCGAGTCCTTGCTTCTTGGAGATGTAGTTCTGAAAATTGTGGATTTAAATTTGGCAAAATATTTTGAAATATGAAAATTAGATGGTAACATGTATTTAAGAAACATCAACAACATGGTGAAGAATATTGGTGCTGTCTATCGTTGCTGAATTGGTTCATTTCTGTTGCTTTAATAAGACACCAAGACAACTTTTAGAAGAGCTCATTTTGGCTCATGGTTTCCGGAGGCTTAGTCAGTTAGAATGGGCGTTGGAATAAGCTCCTCCCACACTGTGTAAAGGTTATTTTTTGTATTATTTAAAAGCTGATTTCTGTAGCAACAGGGTCTGTCTAGACTTCGGTATTGTTGTTTTTATGAAGCACCAACTGTCTGATTGTTTTGTAAATACACCTTCTGATTGTTTTCATAATGAGCTCATGGCCTATAGCAGGGCAGGAGAAGAAAGGCGGGACTTCCGGACAGAGGTAGGAACTCTGGGAAAGAATCAGACATGGGGGATTCCCCAGTCAGATGCTGAGAAAAGGGCAGGTGCTGGCAATGAAGGAGTCATTGTGGGCCATGTGGTAGACCTTAGATTAGAATAACGGGGAAAATTAAGCTATACGAGCTAATTGGAAAGGAGCCTACTCTATACGGCCTAAGCATTTGTAAATAATAATAGGTCTCTGTCATTATTGGAAGCTGTTGGGTTGAGACAGTCAGGCAGTAATGTGGAAGCAGCCAGTAAATGGCGGGCATGGTGGCATCGGCAGAAAGCTGAGACATCACAACCCAACCACAAGGAAACAGAGGAAAAGTCGTGCAGGCTATGATCTCCAAGCCCTTTCTCAGGGAATTACTTCCTCCAGCGAGGCTGCACCACCTAAATTTCCCCAAATAGTGCCACCGACTAGGAACCGAGTACTCAAATATCGGAGCCAGTGGTCTACATGCCTCATTTAAACCACCACAGTCGCCACCTGACATTTGTATCTTAGGACTTGCCAAGTGGCTCCCCTTTTAAATTCAGAGAGCTGTCTTCTTAATGCAGTTGTGCACTGGGTATTTACTCACAGGAAGCACCCAGCATAGCCAGTTTCTTAAAACCCAAACCTTTGGATTATTCTTTAATAGAATAAATCACGTAGGAGGGACAAGGATGCTATTTTTAAAAAAAAAAAAAAAATAATAAAGAATTCATGAAGCATTAACCATGCCCTTTGCCTTGCCCTCTCTTCCATTCCCTCAGCGGAGAGCCTGGGAGTCAGGGCTCAAGGAAGTTTCCATTTGTTCCACCCTCTTCGCTTGGACTCCTCCACTCCCGGGAAAGAGCTGTGGGAAAGGCTATGGGAAGTGCTGCTGACAGAGTCAGTGATATTGATGCGGGAGAGAAGTGGTCCCGGGAAGGCTGTTTCTTCATTTGACCAGGCACGATGAAAAAACTATCAGGGAAAGTAGCTGGAATTTGCCTAAAGTGTAGACTTCTGGGAGGATTGTTTGTTGCCATGGTAACTAGGGAAGAGGGTGTGTGTGTGTGTGTGTGTGTGTGTGCGTGCCCTTGTGAGCCACAATCTCATTTCTTCTTAGAAGCCATTACAGTCTAGTATTGGACTGGGAGTCAGAGAAAGGACTTCCCACCTCTGATGCTAGGCACCAGGAAAACCTAGGAAACTCTCCCTCTCTTAGTGGGACGGACAGGATGTTTTCATAGTTTGAATTTCAAAAAGCATTGGATGGAATACCAAACCCGGATGAAGAAATATTTCTGGCCTAGTCAAACTGCATAGTTGACGCTCCAGATTTCTGTGATGTTTGAAAGTGGATAAAGTTCATTCTTACATATATTTATGTTGAGCCTATTTAATCAAACAACGTGCTTGTGCAAATATGTAAAACCAAACACAGCCGTGAAAAGCTACTTCTACTATGGTGAGTGTTACATACTTTCCAAGCTCCCTTGAGAGAAGTTCCCCGAATTGCTGTTCTGACTGCCTTTAGAGATATATTTCTTTAATAAAGCTTGACCTGACCATAAGCTACCTCCCTCCCTTCCGAGCGAACCTCCCTTTAACAAGCAGAGGCACTTGCCAACCCTAGAAATTGCTTTGAATGGTTCCCAAAATTAGGGTCATCTGTCTCAGCAATTTACATTGCTCTGCTGGGAGACAGACAGAAAAGCATTTGAATGTCCTTGAGTGGCACAGAGCTGCTCAATGAGGCATTCTTCATGGACCTCAGAACTTACTTTCCAAGGTCATTCTTCATGAGAATTATATAACCAGACTGGCCTCGGAAAGGTTAACTGTACTGGGTGCTCAATGATCTAACTATGGGTTTTGATCTTAATCGTGTGGTGACTATTCTTCTTTTTAAGAGTAGCATAAAATTAAACATTTTTAATGGTATGAACACATTACTTTCCCATTGCTGCTGTTAAAATATTATACTGGGACCTCATGAAACTTAGACGCTTCTGCATGGGAAAAGACAATATCATTTGGACAAAGTGGCAGCCTACAAAATGGAAAAAAGATTTTTAACCACTAAGTATCCACTATAGGGCTAATGCCCAAAATATATAAAGAACTAGACAAACTAGATTTTTTAAAATTTTCTTTATTTACATTTCAAATGCTATCCCGAAAGTTCCCCATACCCTCCCCTTGCCCCTGCTCCCCTACCCACTCACTCCCACTTCTTGGCCCTGGCCTTCCCCTGTGCTGGGTCATATAAAGTTTGCAAGACCAAGGGGCCTCTCTTCCCAAGGATGGCCGATTTGGTCATCTTCTGCTACATATGCAGCTAGAGACATGAGCTCAGGGGGTACTGGTTAGTTCATATTGACAAACTAGATTTTAATAAAAGAAATAACCCAATTTAAAAGAGGTACAGACAGACCTAAGCAGAAAATTTTGCAAAGAAAAAACTCAAATGGCCGAGAAACACTTAAAGAAGTTTTCAACATTCTTAGTCATCAGCAAAATGAAAATCAAAACTACTTTGAGATTTCATCTTATGCCTGTCTGAATGGCTATGATCAATAATACAAGTGGCAGTTCATATCGACAGGAATGTGGGGTAAGGGGAGCATTCATACATTGCTGGTGACAATGTAAAACTTGTACAGCCACTTCAGAAATCAGAGTGGTGGATCCTCAGGCTGATGGGAATCGATCCACCTCAAGATCTAGTGATACCACTCTTGAGCACATATACCCAAAGGATGCTTCGTGCTATCACAAGGACGCTTGCTCAGCCATGTATATTGCTGCTCTACTCATAGTAACCAGACATTAGAAACAATCTGAATACCCCTCAAACAAAAAAAATGGATAAAGAAAATATGGTATATTTATACAGTGGTAAGAAAATGATGTCATGAAATTTGCAGGCAAATGTATGGAATTAGAAAAAATCATACTGAGTTAGGAAACCCAAATCCAGAAAGACGAATATTGTGTGTATTCACTTATATGTGAATATTAGTTGTTAAACCAGTGATAATCAAGCTACAATCTATAGAACCACAGAGGTTAGGTATAGAGTAAGAGACTAAATGGGAACATATAGGTCTTCCTAGGAAAGGGATAGAATAGACACTTACGGATAGATTAGGGAATGGGAGGATAAAGTAGGGATAATAGGAGAGAAGGGGATGAGGGAGGGAATGCTGAGAGAGACAGCTAAAATTAAGGGCCATTTGAGGGGTACTATGAATCCAATAAAGTAGATGCTTCTGAAACTATAGACATATGTGGAGGTAATCTTAATGAAATCACCAAATATTGGGGGAGGCAGAGCTTCAACTGGCCTCCCTAGTCACCAAATAAAGCTTTCAGTTCCAGGATTGGGTTGTATCTAAATGAGTTGTTGGGAACTCCCAAACTGTTGACAGGTTGTTCTCCACAAACTGACCTCAAGGCCCCATTGTTAAAGACAACACCTACACAACTCACTGGGTGTGGAAAGGTCAAGCTGGTGCCTACATAGAGCCTTCATCCTTATGTTTTTAGTACAAGAGAATACTCTGTACTCTACCAAAGGAGAAAATTAAACACCAACTCTGCCACAAACTCTTGGATATTCAATGATGTTCTGCCTGCAAGATATGATAGGGTACTGGGGGCACTGGTGACACAGTCAATATATGATTTGATTGATCTTCTTGGACTATTTTCTGCTGATTAGGGGCATCAAGTTCCTTGGGGCAAGTATAATCTTCCTTGTCAGCATATCTCCAGGCAGCAGGCAGCAGGCAGCAGGCAGCAGGCAGCAGGCAGCAGGCAGCAGGCAGCAGGCAGCAGGCAGCAGGCAGCAGGCA
>NC_034610.1:37685399-37688571 GCF_900095145.1 Mus pahari
CAGCAGCCAGCAACCAGCAGCCAGCAGCCAGCAACCAGCAACCAGCAACCAGCAAAAGCATCAGCAGCAAGAACAGCAGCTACCACAGCTTCTGGGGGTGGGGTGGGGAATGCTCTGAATTTTTTTCTTTATGAAGAATAAACATTTTATTCTATTTTTCTTAAACAACATCTGTTTGGTTTCTTTCTTTCTCACCAGTGACAGTCATAGCATGCTATCAGGTATTTTTACACTGTTGTGTTAATGATTTTAAAAAGCCTCTGAAGTAAAGCTTTGAGCAACTTGCAGAATGGCCTCTTGGTAGTTCTGTCAGTGTTAGTAGCTGAGTGAGTTCTGTCTCTGGTCCAGGCTTTCTAACATCAGTTCAGGTATAAATGATACTCCTGAGGGGGAAAAATGGCTCTGGCATTTTTACACCCTTCAACTGGCAAAATCATGCCCCTACCAGAGCATGAGACAAATCATAATCAGCTGCTGTGGACAATATGAAACAGCCCCATATTCCACACCTGGAGTTGAAACAAAAACATATTCACATAAAGTTTTTATGTCTTTAAAGAAATCAAAGTTCTTATTGCAGTGGAACCCTTACCCGACACTGTTTGGGTGACCAAGAACCTGAGACTAGATAGCCCAGGGTTCTAGGATAAAACCAAATACTACTGTTTAAAAAATAAGTAGCAACAAAATGATTTTTAATTGCATTCTTTTATATATCTATATGATATACTCATATACCAGTGTCTTACTTATCAATCATCAGAGAAACTTTCTTCTGCAGCAAATGGGAACAAATACAGAGACCCACAGACAGACATTATGTAGAGAGTGATCAACTCTAGAAGAATCAGATTCCAAACAGGAAGTTTCCATCATATCCCTCCCCTCTGGGCTCAGGGAATCCCATGGAAGAGAAGGCAGAAAGAGTGTAGGAGTCAGAGGGACTGGAGAACGCAAGGAGAGAAGGCCTTCTGACCACACGTGTGAACTCTCAAAAGCAAGAACAGAGCCCATATGGCTCGGCACCAGTCAGGGTCCTAGAGCTGAGAGAAGTGGACACCGGCTTCTACCCCTAACCCGGATGACGTCTCCAATTGAGAGCTCCTTGGAAATGAAAATGTAGTTTCCTTCAAAGGGGTCTTATTGGGGAAACAGCCTTGCCAGGGCAAGCTGCACGCCTGGACATTAGACGGCCAACAGAAAGTGAGCCCAGTGGTACTTTCGGATGTTCCTTGTCACAATGTCAAAGGGACTTCCCTTTTTATTTACTTAATTTATATGCTTTTTAAAATTCTTTCCTTTTATCATACAGGTCCTTTGCATCTATATTATGGCTTCCAGCTTGCTGTTTTTATAGGATTCCTGGGAGGGTGAACAAACGGGGACTTTGCATCTACATCTGCATCTTGTGCCTTTTCTGGATGCTTCCTTCTGTTTTGTCCAATTCCAATGCTTGTTGTTGTTGTTGTTGCTCTTTTTATATCATCAGATTTTATTATTATCCTTTACAAGCCTGTTTGTTTTCCATTAAGAGGTAGACAGAGGATGGATCTAGATTGAAGGGGAGAGGAGACAGAACTGGGAATAGAGGGAAGGGAAACCCTAATATATTATGTGATTTATTATGTGAGGGGGGGATCCATTTTCAATGAAAGGGAGAAAAAGAAAGACAAAGTAAGCATGCTAAAATGCAAATATTTTTACCTAACAAGTCTGGGGTTCAGAAGTCCTAAAAGCAAAGGGTCACAAAGACACTTTGAGACTGACATGGAGAATTGGCTTCTCTGTCTTCTGAAGCTTCTAGAAGCTCCCTGCATTCTTCTGCTTACAGCCATTTCCTTCTGTCACTCGGAGCTTTCCTACCATGCTCACCCATTCACATTCCCTTCTTCCAATATGGTCCCCTTCACTCCCTTGAAACTAACATTGGGCCCACTGGAAATTCAGGGAAACTCTCTCTCTCTCTCTCTCTCTCTCTCTCTCTCTCCCTCTCTCCCTCCTCTCTCCCTCTCTCCTCTCTCCTCTCTCTTCTCTCTTTCCTCTCTCTTTCCCCCCTCTCCCTCTCTCCCTCTCTCCCTCTCTCCTCTCTCTTTCCTCTCTCTTTCCTCTCTCTTTCCTCTCTGTCTCTGTCTCTGTCTCTCTCTGTCTCTCTCTGTCTCTGTCTCTGTCTCTGTCTCTCTCTCTCTCTCTCTCTCTCTCTCTCTCTCTCTTTCTCCTTATACCCCCTTTCCTCTCCTGCTCCCCCTCTCCACTTCCTCTCCTCCCTCTCCCTTTCTCTTCCTTTCTCCCTCCTTGTTTCTCCCTCCCCCTCCTCTCTCCCTCTCTCCTTCCCTGTTCTTCTCCTTTCCTTTCTCCTTCCCTTCTTCTCCCTCCCTCTCCTCTCCTCTCCTCTCCCCCACCTTTCTCCATTTCTCTCTTGCACACACAAGCTCATGGGTGTGTTCCTGGTGTGTGTGTGTGTGTGTGTGTGTGTGTGTGTGTGTGATGGAGAGAGTGAAGGAAAACATTAGAGGTAATTTATTAGGTGTCAGTCCACATTTTTGATACTTTCTTGATTTTTTTTAATTCCTATTGCTTCATTCTTTCAACTGCTGGGCATATAGGTGTGCACCACCACATCTGACTTTGTCTTATACATATTTTGAGATTCCACAACTCCTGTTGTGTCTCAACACTTACTGCTTGCTCTCTCTCTCTCTCTCTCTCTCTCTCTCTCTCTCTCTCTCTCTCTCTCTCTCTCTCTGGATGTCCTGATTTATTCTTCCCACCACTGCAATTCCAATAGCCCTTACCCAGCATTTTCATGTTGTGGTATCTTTTCTCCTAAAGCAAATTTTTTTTTAAGTACAGACTTCTATTCATTCTTTGAAATTATACAATGTATTTTGATTATTTTCACCCTGCACTCTTGCCTACCATCCCCATTTCACCACTTCCTCTAAACTGTTTCGTTCTTTTTAATACAACCCACCAAGTCCAGTTTGTATTGCTCATGCATTTATGCAGATGAGGTCACCAAACGGAGCATTGTTGACCTACCAGGGTCTATATCCTTACAGAAAACAGGCTTTCCCTCCCCCAGAGGCCACCAACTGTTAATAGCTCCTCAGGCTCTGGGATCCTACTAGAGTATTCACTGACTTTACCTAATTCAACTCTTTTTTTTTTTTTT
>NC_034610.1:37688736-37778268 GCF_900095145.1 Mus pahari
CCTGCCTCTTCCTCCCGAGTGCTGGGATTAAAGGCGTGAGCCACCACTGCCCGGCTTCTAATTCAACTCTTATGCAGACAATCACACCTGCTGTGAGCTCATGAGTGTCCAAGTCTGTCATATTCAGAAGACCCTGTTTAGCTCATTAACTCAGGACTGCTTCTGATCCACCCACATACTTTCCTATAAGAGTTTAACTGGAGTTATCTTACACAGATAATAATAGTCCTGTCAGAAGCCAAGAGTGCCCAGGTATGGAATACCCACTCTTAAATTCTTGGTTGAGGGTGTCCAAAACAATATAGGCTATTGCCAGCAGCTTTAAGTTGATCACCAGAACTTGAAAGTAGATCCCCTTGCTGAAGGCACCATTGGTCACAAGACAAAGAAATCAAGCTGGTATTGACTAGGAGGGTATTTCCTGACGCTTAGTTTTTTCATAGTGCTATAAAGTACTATACAGGCTGTTGGGGTGGGGCATCGTCAACAGTCTTACTCATTTGTGAACCCTGTGATCTAGAATAATGACTGATGTGGCAAGATGTGGCTATAGATACAATAGTGGCATGAATGTTATGCGGATAACCAGCCACTTTCTGATTAGGTGTAAGGCCTGCTCACAAGAATAAATGCATACTTAGCACTGCAAATCTGGCCGAGATCCTCTGATTGGAGCTCACAGACCCTAGGGATAACCCTAGTTACTGCCATTACTCTGTTAAATGAACATCATATCAAACTGACCTCTAAATTTTTATCTCTGTATCTCAAAATCAGTGCAGCTCTCAGACTTCATGAGAGAAGTTTTGATATTTGATGGTCGTTAAGGCTGAAACTCACAGATGCAGAGACAAGTGTCAGGGGAGGGCTCAGCCACTATTGGGACATTTGTTTTACCATCCACCCACAAGGCTCATCATAGAGGAGGCAGGATGATAACCTGTATAGCGTAATATCAATTAAGCTCCTTTATATTAGTGTGTGTGTGTGTGTGTGTGTGTGTGTGTGTGTGTGTGTGTAGCAAATGAAGTCCTAAGTAAATATGTATTGTTGACATGAGCACAGCCATGTCAAGAACTCCAATGCTTAGACTTATGGGAATACTAATGCCTTCCCTGGATCAGGCTCTGGGCAATGCCAAAGCCTCCCCTTGGTCCAAGTACAAATGTTGACAGTGTGTACAAGAAACACCACTCAGCTTACTGGTACCTCCTGGGTGTTTATAGCTTGAAACTTCTCTCCCACAAAGACCTCCCACTGAGATTACCTAAACCTACCTCCTTGTGCTGTATGTTTTAAACACTGAGTTCTCAAGCCACAGACCCCCCTTTCTGTCTGTCTGTAGTTTCTTCATTCTCATGCATGTATATATGTATGTATGTATGTATGTATGTATGTATGTATAGGAAATTTTGAAATAGTAGGCTTCCAAATGCCTCTTTCAAACAGCTCTGTGCTAGTTGTTTCCTTCATCCACTCCTATGCCTTATGCTCCCATTCCTATTAAACCTCTCTCCCTGTTATTTATCCTTTAACATTTTTTCTTGCCTGTCCCATTGAGTTCTCTTGGAGGTCAATCCAAAATGGTCTTGCCCTGGGCTTTGAGCCCCGACTTCAGCTCTGAAAGCCTTCTGTTTCTGCAGCCCATGCTGCCGTTTTTAGGGTATACGACAAGCTGGGACCCCATCATCTGTCTTCTCCCTCTTCAGAAAAGTCTCTAAGGAGGAAATCTCAGCCATCTGAACCCTAGACTAGAAAGCTTATCTGTGGACCTGTGAACTCATTTACAAACTCCTGTCTTTCTTCTTTCCTGTGACAGTGGGACAGAGAGTTGCTTTCTCCCATGGTTAGCCAAGACGAATCACAGAGTGAGGATGTTCACACTGGACTTCTAGTCTCTTTACAGAAATAACTTCTGTTCAAGAAATGGCGTTCTGCAAAATACCCATGAAAGGATATAGGTACAGAGACAAAATTTAGAGCTAGGATGAAAGGATGGACTATCCAGAGACTACCCCATCCGGGAATCCATCCCATCATCAGCCACCAAACCCAGATACTTTATATGACCCAGCACAGGGGAAGGCCAGGGCCAAGTAGTGGGAGTGGGTGGGTAGGGGAGCAGGGGCGGGGGTGGGGTATAGTGAACTTTCGGGATAGCATTTGCAATGTAAAAAAAGAAAATAATAATAAATTAAAAAAAAAAAAAAAGAAATGGCGTTCTGTCATGGTCACCTCACCTTCTTTACCATTCTGGAAAACCACTGACTCTTCAATCATCTAGACTCTAAACTCTAGCCCTATAATTTTACTGAAATTATATATATATATATATAATTTTACTGAAATAGTTCTGGGCTCCATACAGAAAGACCTGAAGGTGAATTTTCCAGAAATTTCCACCCAGACCCCTCCTCCAGGTTTCTTATGTAAGAAAATGATGACCTTATGGTCTTGAACAGGTAGATCTCAATGTTTCCTTCCAAATGTGCCACCACTAGACCTGTATAGTTAAGTTTCTCATATATGTATCAGCATACGAGATCTATTATAGCAGCAGATAGTGAGTATGTTTCCTGACGTTTCTACTATTTTTATTATTATGTTCCATCTATTTTATATTCAGTAATTTTTGAAGCATGTATATATCTATGTGTGGTTTAAGGGTAAGTCTCTCTTTTTCTTTTCATAATAGGTTTGTTCACTTGTTACTGCACAACTTGACTATTTTATTACAGCCTTATTCATTTTCAAAGCCCTGTGTCTATACTTGCTCTCTAATTTTATTGATTTTCCTCTCCATTACATAACCACACCATAACTTTTCAATGACTGCATCTCTATACTACATTATAACAGTACAAGCATTCAGGATACCTGTCTTTTTCAGGACCCCCCTCCCACCCTGAAATTAGCTGTTATTCTGCTACTGAGCGTTTCAAATTTTATTATTTGGAAATTACACTTATGCTATGTAGGTGTTTTGGCCACCCAGTGGAGAGCCACATATAACAAGGTGGTCCTATGAGACTGTCATCAAGGAATAAATTCCTATTGTTTGGTGGCATCATAGATGAGGTAACGTCATAGTATGATCTTCACATCTGTGATGATGCTGGTGTAAACAACCTGTCAGTTTGTATGATGATGTATCTCATCCAGTTATGTACAGCCCATGACATTTGATATGGATAACAAGTGACCACTAGTAGTGTATGTATTTAGTATACAGCACTGTAAATGATTATTGTAGAGTCTGTATGTTCTGCTTACAAACAAACTTTCCTAGAAAACAGTCTCCATGCCAGGTCAGCAGCCACCGTGGGCATCTCTCGTTTCTGGTAGAACTTGATTGATCCTGATTCCATGTCTGGTGATGGAAAATCTTCGTGTAACTTTGTGCAAGGGCATACTTTGATGGACACACAGTGACTAAGTTGATAAAAGAAGCATTTTTTTTTTGGGGGGGGGGGGCTGGAGAATGGCTCAGCAGGTAAGAGCACTGACTGCTCTTCCAAAGGTCCTGAGTTCAAATCCCAGCAACCACATGGTGGCTCACAACTATCTGTAATGGGATCTGATTCCCTCTTCTGGGGTTTCTGAAGACAGCTACAATGTATTTACATATAATAAATAAATCTTTAAAAAAAACCAAAGAAGTATTTTTTTCTTTAGAAACTGTGCCTCCCATTGAAGGATACATGGTTGTATCTGGAAGGAAAAAAAATGTCATCTTGAAGAAATGGCCTCTTCTAAAATTCTGTATTTGTTTTCATTATATTTAAATCTTAAGGAAAGGATATTTAGCTGTTGAAAATTAACATTATTGTAGAGTTGGTTTGGTGCATCTAGTATTTTTATACTGTGTTTTGTTTTAAGGGGCATGTTAAGTCAGAGGTACAATTTGGAAATCTTTCCGTTCTACTTCTTTGGTACAATTTCTTGTTAAATTAATTCTCATTAATCAATAATTAAATTTCATTTTCCAGAAGAGGAGCTAGAAGCCCGTTCTTCTCTGAATTGCAGCTGCTTGGTTAGTCTTTACACACAGAGGTAAAATAGTGGCTGGCTGTTTGTTCTTTCCCAGCCCTCACAGCACAGCGGGTGGAGTCATTCTTAGCAGGACTCTGCTTTCTGGGGAAGTTTAGATGAGGTGAGACAGAGGGCGCCTGCGCTGCACCTGCTCCAGCAGCACCTGCTCAGTGGGCGTGTCTGGGTGCATCCTTGGCACCTGCTGAGACAGGCTGCGCATCCCACAAACCGTGTCCTTACGTTTCAGGGGCTTAAAGTTCTCAAAGCTAAAATAACCCACTAAGAGATAAACAGGATCAAACAAACCATATCTAAGTCTAAGGATATGCTGTATTTCAGTACAGCTAGGATGCAAAAAAATACGAGCGTCCCGCTGTAAGTTGGCCATGCTTAAGTCCACAGGGATCTGGTGTTACAGGTGTCAGTTTAGACACCAAATCAGAAAATGATTTTTGCTGAGCAAAATACATAGCAAGTTCTCCTATTTGAGACTGAGTTTTCTACCTATACTTATTCTCAGCTCCTTGGCTACTTACATGTCTTCACCACCACCCCACACAGTAAAGAAACTTCTCTGGGCACGACATTGGGAGGTTTTGTTTTGTTTTTAACTGTTACGCAGGAGAACTGGTCATCTTATATTACAAGTATTGTATTTTTGGTTCCCATTAAGAAGGGCTTTGAAAAATTATGAAAAATTGTTCGTCTACATTTTCTTAAGCGTTACGGTTTTGATTGAGTCAAAACTTGTCAGGATAAAATATTTGTGGATTAAACTCAGTTTAGATGGTTTTCCAGTTGTGCTGACGATCTGCGCCAAATAATGTGTGTTTCTCTCACTGCTTCGAGGTGCAGCTTCTATTGTATTTCAAGTTTATTTATGTATTTGTTTTTTTATTATCAATACTTATATTTCACCTTCCATGCTATTGGGTATAGTTATGGCAGTCCACCCTGCCTTGTTTTCATGTTCTTACAGTTGGGTTTGGTTAATCTTCTCTCACTTCACTGCTGATTTTTCGACTTGGAAGTTGGCTTATCTTGTTAATTTTTATTTTTTAATCTTTATTTTTATTTCGTATGTACAGATGTGTTCTTGCTTGTGTGCCAGTTCATGATGTGCATACAGTGCCTACAGAAGCCAGATCCCCTGGTTGTGTGACTGATCCCCTGGTACTACAGTTTCAGACTCTGGTGAGCCACCTTGTGGGTGCTCTGGTAGAGCAGTCAGTGCTCCTAATCACTGAGGCATTTCTGAGTATTAATGCACATATTTTACTAATAAACAAATAACATGGTTCATACTTTTATTGAGTTCATGCTGAATTTATAAAGCAACTGGAAGCCTGGCATGTTTTTGATTTCTCACATATTTCCATTTGTTAGAATCCTATTTTGCACGATTTGTTTCATAATTTTCCTTTTAAAGTTATTACTATTGCAAGTGGGTCCTTGTATTTGCTATTACATCTTGTATGTATAGAAATGTTGAGTATCATATGTTAATTTAATGTTTTAATGCCTTTTTGAAGTTATCTTAAATTTCTTTCATTTTTAATTTTTATTATTTTCTTTTATTGAAATACATTTTTTTTCTAACATAATGGATCCTTTTCATTTTCCCTCCCATCTGGATCTACCCCATTTCAGTCTCTCATTACAAAACAAAGAGGCTTCTAAGGGATTATAATAAAATAAGATATAATAAGATAAAATGAAAAACTAACACCTCAGAATTGGACAAAACAAACAGAAGGAAAAGAACCCAAGAAAAGGCACAAGAGACAGACATCCGATTGTTCCCACCCCCTGGAACCCCATTAAAAAATTAAATTGGAAGTCATAACATAATACAGAGGACGCTCTTCTTCCACAGGGTTCCCTGTGCACTGAGGGGAGGGATTTGATGGAGGCGTCCTGTTTAGGGCTGCGTGCTCCAAAGTCTCACATCTGCATACTGTCTGACTGCGAGTCTCTCTGTATGTGTTCTGTCTGCTGCAGGAGGAAGCTTCTCTGATGATGGCTGAGCAAGAATGTCCTTATCAATCTCTTGATTGCTAAGCTTTGCTTTTGTTTTTAGACCAGTAGTGTTTGAGTTTTCTCTAGAACCCTGGGGCTATCTAGTCTCAGGTTCTTGGTCACCCAAGTAGTGTTGGGCATGGGTTCCATCTCGTGGAGTGGGCTTTCAGCCAAATCAGAGAGTCAGTTACTCTCACAAGCTTGGTGCCATCATTGCCCTGGTATATCTTGCAGGCAGGACACCAGTCTTGACCAAGGGATTTGAGGCTGGGTTGATGTTTATGGCTTTCCTTTTGTAGTTAGCAGCTAAGTACTCTACTTAGCTGCGCCAAAGATGCTAGAAAGTAAGGAATGAAGGCTCTGCGTAGACACCAGCTCAGCTTCTCCATGTTCAGTGAACTGTGTAGGTATTGAGTTCAGCAATGGGATTTAGCATTATTTCATATGTAAGCTAAAAGTTAATGTAAATCTCACTACAAATAAACATCAGAAAAATTTGCCTAATTATATCATGGGTGTGTAAAAGAATTATAAAATAAATATTCCAATTTTTTAAAGGTCATGTGGGGATGGAGAGATGGGTTTATGGTTAGGATCACTGGCTATTCTTCCAGAAGTTCCTGGCTTTTATTCCTAGCGCCTACATAGAAGCTTTTAGCTGTTTGTAGCAGCTTATAACTTTATAACTTATACGGAATATAGCTTGTAGGGGATATGACACCTTCTTCTGTCCCTGCAGGCACAAGTCACAAACATGATGTATAGATATACATGCAGGAAAAACAGTCACACGCATTTTTAAAAAGGACAGGTAACTAGGATGAATTGAAGCTCAGCAAGCACATGAAAAATAAATCATAGCTTCAGTAGATCATAGTTTATAGCCAGCAGCAGTCAGTGGACATGCGGCAGCCTTCCAGTGGCTATAGCCACCAGTTGTCAAGTTGCTCTTCAAGATACCAGAGGCCCATGCAGAATCTGGATCGGTTTTCTCTTCCTCCATCTTCCTTCCTTTTCCCTCTGTTCTCTCTCTCCTGTCTCTAAACATCTCTGCCCATCTTCCTTTTCCACTGCCCAACCACATGGCTTCTTGTTGTAATAATATTTAAATTAATTGGGGGAAAATTCTGCTCCAATAACTGGACCAGATTTTGTGTATGTTTTTAAAATCATATAATCAGAAAATCATGGCTATTACTCTTTGAATTTTAGTTTACAAGCACTTAAATTTTCTCTAATTGTGTTAGCAGGCAAGACTTGAAGATACACCAGTCAATATGCCCCCTTCTAGGGATATAACACCTGTACAATAAACCACTGATTTCAGTTTAAAAGGTTTATACTTGCATATGTAATTCAGCGACTAGAGGCCTAGATGCTTTGTAACATGAATGGTCTAATTTTCTCTTTAATTTTGAAGGGGAACTTTGTTTATTATCCATTTGCATGCCCATGGTTTACTGAGGTAGCTAGGGTACTTGCAGTATTCTCCAAGGAGTGTGACATCAGCAATGCAATCGAAGCTTGATGCAATCACCTTAAAACTACTGTTGACATTGCATAATGAAAAAATTAATAGCCTCATATCACATACCAGTGTTTGTATTGGTTTACCCTGGAAAACTAATCTTCCGGAATAACTCCTGTCAAATGGAGTCAGCATCTAAGTAAGGTTATAATGTCCTCCTCCTTCTCTTTCAACTCCCTTCTCCTCCTCTTCTCAATCGGTATTTCATACGTTGGCAGAATTAGTTTACTAGGAGTTGCACAAGAAAATACAGAGTGATGGCTTTAACAATTTAGCTTTTCTCAGTTCTGAGGGCTGAAGTCCGAATCTCAGACTGTCAGCCGGTTGAAATTCTTCTCGTGGCTTGCAGTTAGACCTCCTATGGTTTTGCCTGTGCAAATCTCTGACATGTCCAAATTTCTACTTCTTAAAAAAGGTACCGGTAAGATTGAGTTAGGGGCCTCCCTGTGGCCTCATTTTAACATAGTCACTTTTTAAGGAGTGTTATCTCCAAATATAGTTGCAATCTGAGTTATGAGACATCAAGGTTTCAACCTACAGATTTTAGGGAATGCAACCCAAGCTGCACTTTGAGTTTTCTTTCTTTGAAGGAGTTGTGATGGTGACCACCAATTCAGGATCCTCCTGTCCTTGTCACTATTGATTTAAAGGCACTTTCCCCAAGGGGATGGCACTGCTTTGCTTTTCTGTTTCAGTGGATTTCTGGATCCTTCCTACTTAACCAGTTCTGGCTCCATGAGGTAGTGAACCAATATGGTGATTCTCTGATCATTCATATTTCTGCCCATCATATTTCTAGAGGTGGGGCTTATAGAGGAGTGAATCTACCATCGAGTCAGTGGGTCTGGTTTGTAGAAATCCTTGTTTTGTTTTGTTTCCACTTCGTTCAGATGTCCTTTAGACAACCGCTTTGCAGTCTTGCAGGATAAAGTTGTTCTGTGCCTTTTTTTTTTTTTTTTTTGATTTACAGCACATAGTTGTGCTTCCCCTGGAGAGTTGTTCTGAAAATTGATTTCTTTCAGTTCATAAGCGAAACTCTTTTATGGCTATTGATATTGATACGCTTGGAGTTCTTCCAAAATATTTTATGCTATTTGTTAGATTTTTTGTAAGTGTAGTAATTAACTAAATTTTTCTTTTTCGGTTTGAAATTTTTAATAAAATGGTGTTTGAAATTGGGTATATATATATATATGTATATATATGAATACATATATATATATACATATATGCATATATGCATATATATTCTGTACTATAGGAACATGTTTAGTACTAAAGCATAGTTCTTTGAATTATCTGTGAAAACATTACCAGGATCTTTATCAATATTTTCTTTTTAGAGGGTTGTGAGTTCTTTCCAGTTAGTCAATGTGTTTAACCAGGCTCCTCTATGAAGTGGATGTAGTTTAAAAAGGATGTATGTTCTCGTAGAGGGATTTCTAGCACTTCCTAAGTTGTCACAATTAAGCCATTTTTAGAATAAATGGTTTTATACTACATGTTGATCTATTTTAGCATACATAGCCAATATTTATACTAAGTAATACTTTACATTTTGTGTAATAATGTTTTATACCTTTCAAATAATTATGGTCGAGATTTCATAAGTTAGATTTTAACGTGATTTTTTTTCTGGAATTAGGAAAACATAGTTTTTGAAATAAGAAAAAAACAGAGCTGGGCAGTGGTGGCACATGTCTTTAATACCAGCACTTGGGAGGCGGAGGCAGGAGGATTTCTGAGTTTGAGGCCAGCCTGGTCTACAGAGTGAGTTTCAGGACAGCCAGGGGCTACACAGAGAAACCCTGTCTCAAAAAAAACCAAAAAAGAAAAAAAAGAAAGAAAGAAAGAAAAGAAAAGAAAAGGACATGCTGAACGAGGTGCAGTCAACCTGCTTTCAACAGATTTGTGTCAACAGAAGCACAGTAAGGACAGATACTTCAGCCTGTTTGTTAAGACTCTGAGATGACAAACCGTGCCGACACCAGGTTAGAATTGGTTGGTTTTTATTAACAGTCACGTTTGCATGTGGGAGAGTTTGACACATCAGAGGGACCCAAGCACACTCAGGGTTTTGACTAAACAGATACTATTGCTACCACTGCTCATCTGAAGCAAGCCTGACACTGTCACCACAGGAACCGCTGCCCCCCGAATCCTCCTGGGTCCACCTCGTACACTAGTGTCATGACTCCAGCGTTTCTTTAAGACCAACTATGAATGCCTCCACCCACATCTGACCCTCCAATTGTATCATATTCCTTAACAAGAAATACTCTTGTTTTTTTTTTTCCTTGATAAAGTGGAGTTATTATTGCAGAAATGAAAATTCAATGACCAACTTTAATTTTAAAACTAGAAAAGAGGGGAAATGTCATCAATAATGAACTCGGATAGAGTATTTACAACAATGAGGGTGAGTTCTTTTCAACGGCAGCATATCCTATTTTGTACATATGTGTATATAAAAGTTGTCCTCTCTCAGGGTCAGCGGGACAGGGCTGATGCAATGGTCTCCTTTGAAGTTCTCTCTCCACAATGATGGTGTTCGGGGCCCAGAGAATTCCAGGGCAGCTCCTCCCAGCTTCTCCTCGCAGACTTGAATCTCATTCCAGCTTAGGCTTATCTTTTTCTTCTTCTATACCTAGAAAGAGAAGCAAAAAGCTTTATCTGCGCCTCGGATGAAGACTTACGCCGGTGCTGCTAACAGAATCTCTGGTCACTGCAGCTTCCTTGCACTCTCTTAACTAAGAAGCCAGGTCATTTACAGTGTTCTCCAGAAATGTTGCCCTCAGTGACCTCTCTCCCCACCCTTTCCTAACAGGTCTGAGACACCTTCAGCCAGTTGTGCTTCTGGGAGTAGGACCCTGAGGCAGTCTGACTCTTGACGAAGACACATTGCTTTGCATGATGGGTAACTCCAGCCGGATAGCTTCTTAATCAGCCCCCAGAAGCAAGAGCCGTGTGGCTGATGCATTTAAACAGCTTCATTTATGCTACACTTCAGCCCTGTCCATTCTCACCGCCAGGATTTTGGGTTTCTAAAAGCCAAAGGAGTCTTTCTTTTGAAAAATGTAGTCTTTTTTAAAAGCTCGTGAATCCCTGTTTAGCCACCAGAGCTACTTTTACTTCTACATAAACATTTTTCTAATCTTCTCCAAAGTTCTTAAATATTTTTCATTTCAATAGCAATAATGAACAACAACAAAGAAACCTCTAAATACTGTCTTACTGGCCCCTACTGTGGTCAGACATTCTTTCCTTAAGAAAATTAGGCATCTGACTCATGGATCCAAGCATCACCGCAGCAGAAGCCAGAATGAACAGTGGTCATCCATGCAAAACCTCTGAAGGATCATCTTCTCTGATGGTGTGGGTCTCCTTGAATTGCAGAACTAGCATTGTCTTTGAGAGTTTTAGACCCCAGTAAAGGACCAGCCTGGACAAAGGCTCAAACACAGCATGAAATGAAGGACCACTGAGTCAAGGGCTTTCAGTCTTTAGTCCCGCCTTGGTTCCAGAGTAGAGCCTACTTCCCCACCATGATCCCTGTCCAGGATTTGGGGGACATTTGGAGCTTCTGTTCTCCAGGGGTTGGAAGCCAGGGTCCAGCCCCTCCTTGTGAGCCTTGGGGGCAACAGCATCCAGCCAAAGGGGATTATTCTCAAGTCTTTCAAGGAAAGGAAATTTCCCCTGCTTGCTTTCAGATTTGCTTGGGAGCCATGATCCCTTCAGTCTTTTTCTTTTCTCCCATTTGGTAGGGGACTGCCCATTCTAGGTCTGCACTAGCATCATGTTTTAGGAGGAGGTAACTTTTGGTTCAGTTTTATAGGTTTACATGAATCTGGAGAACAATTTTGCTTTGGGATGAATTATGACCAAATCTTACCCATACATGGTTTATAGGTTTATATCATACGTAAGGAGAATAATGTTGTTGTTGTTATTCCAGATTTATTATTATTATTATTATTATTATTATTATTATTATTATTATTATTATATTCCAGAATGACTCTTCAAGGCCACAGGGATGAGGAGAGTATATTTTACCTGTGTGAAAGACATCTATGATACGGGGACGATTACAGAATGAATTATTTAGAACCCCAAACTTGTGATGCTGATTCCTAATTCCCAGTGTCTCGAGATATAACTTTATTTGGATGAAGTCTTGACAAAGTTAACAAGAAGCCATTAGGGTGAATGTCATCAAATATGACTGCTGTCCTTCTAAACAGCAAAACTGGAAGTCCATGTCATATGCCGGAAGTACATCTTTGAGGATGAAGATGAGCAACTACCAGCCCAGGATAGCCTATGGCCATCTTCCCCGTAACGATCTCATAAGGAACCAATCCTGACAAGATTTTGCTTTTGACCTTCTGGCATCTGCAAAAGACATTTAACCTGTTCCTATTGTTTAAGATGCTCAGCTCGTGGTATTTTGTTACAGTCAACACAAACAGGTCTTACAACTTCACCTTAAGTTATTCTATCTTAACTATGAATTTAGCTTGTTTTAAGGGCTTGTATTTCCCAGTAGACAGGCTCCTTTTGTGTTTGTAAAACATGGAAACATTCTGATCATTCAGTAGAAGCGGCAAGGGATGAACCTTGCGTGGAGCCACTGGCTTTGCCAGCAATTGTTCGAATAGGTCAATTATAGGCCTCAGATACCTCTGCAAAGGAGAGGATAGGTTTAAATAATTTCCAGGATTCTTCCCCCAGCTGTAATGGTCTGCATTTTTTTTTTTTCATGTTGAAGTTGTAGCATGAGCAAGCCAGAAGATTTGAGTCTTTGAAAACCATGCAGGACCTCAGGTAGGTGGCTTAAGGGCAGTGTTCCTTCTTAGTGGAGGATGCTCCACAGAGGATGAGGTGTGAAAAGAGACATTTTCTACTGTACCAGACGTTAGTCATCATGTGCATGCACACACACATGAGTATGTGCAGGCGTGTGCGCATGCACACCCATCCATGTGCCTAGACTACTTTTCATCTGCAGTTTCAAATTCAACTGTGAAACTGACTGAGCTAAGTGCTAGATGAGAGTTGGGAGAGTTAGGCAGACATCTAAAGGTGGCAACTGACGCTCAGTTCAAATCCATTGTTGACAGAAGGAGCGTTGAGATCACCAGAACTTAAAATACTTGGTAAGGACAGGAAGTCCAACTGTAATTCGAAAATTTCCAACTTTTAAGTGTTGGTGAATAAATAAAAATTCCATTATGTGACAGAATGAAACTTTTTTAATATGTAAATTTAGGAGGCTAAGAGTAGAGAAAAGGCGCAGTCTGCTAAGCACTTGCCTTGCTAACATGAGGACCTGTGACTGATCCCCAGAATACACATTAAAACGGGGGGGGGGGGGCAGAGATGCATGAATTTGTAATTCTAGGTACTGAGGAGGTAGACACAGGCAGGTCCCTGGGACCCACTGGCAAGCCAGCCTAGCCTACTTGGTGAGTTCTTGGGCAATGAAAGAACCTGTGCTTAAAAACACAAAAGTAGATGAATGTCAACTGGCACTTAGCTCAGTCAATTTCACAGTTGAGTTTGAAACTGCAGATTAAAAGTAGTCTAGGCACATGGGTGGGTGTGCATGCGCATGCACCTGCACATACTCATGTGTATGTGCATGCACGTGATGACTACTGTCTGGTACAGTATAAAATGACATTGAGGTACATTAAAAAAAAAAAAAAAAAAACTTGTTCTTCAGCTTCATGTGAATTAGGAAAGCAGACAGAAGTTACCTGCTTCTAAACCATGACCCTGAGACGGGCACTTGAGCATCAGATGAACACATGAAAACACACACACACACACACACACACACACACACACACACACACACACACACACTTTTGGGAAAGCCCTTGGGGGAAAGATACTGGTTTGATACAAACAACAGCTTCTAGGGGCTCCACTAGATAAATGTAGACCAAATTATTCTCTGTACGGAAATATGTTATCAAATGGTGACTGACTTTCATACATGCCCTGTGAAAAAAAGGCGGAGAGTACTTAACCAGCACAGACAGTTCAAAACAAGCAAGCAAGCAAGCAAGCAAGCACCATCATCAACAACAAAAATCTCAATGCTGCTCTTCACTTTTAACTCCTCTTCAAGGCCACTGGTGAGCAACATTTTACAATCCAGATTGAATTTTTACCAGTTCTGTCACTCAAGCCTTCTTCTCAAGGCAGCAGCAGAGTTATGGTCAAATGTCTGCCAGAACTGAGGACATCAAGGGGACAGAGGATGCCAGAGGATATTTCCCTGGGCTGCACATAAAAGTTTAAATCTAACTACAGCCGTTCTCTGAAGAAGGTAAGGGAAGTTTGTATTTTATTTCAAAAAAAAAAAAAATTAAGTGCATCACACAATTCTATGATTTAAAAGAGAAAGATACTGCTTCTGTTGAATAAAGTGTGTGGGGGGTGGGGGTGGGGTTGGGAAACATCATGAACAGATTAATGTCTGGTTCTTCAAGCTGTGGACCGAACAGATTAAAACGGGGGTCATTTAGCGTTGGCTGACATGTTGAGTCACGCAGTCTTGGAAGAAGCGCACACAAAACCAGTCTGCTTCAGTGGCTGTTGCAGCAACTACTTTATTAGTCAAGTGGACTGAGGTCCCGCACAGTGACTGGTCCTCAGTCGGTGCTCAGCATTAGTGGATCACAGTCCGCTTACAGGTGATAGGCAGAATGGTGGACTGTGTCCATGGAGATGCTCAGATCTCTCTGAAAGCCCCACACATCCGATTCAGATCACTACACGTTCAAGCTCTCGCCTTCCCACCTTCCAGTATTTATGTAACTTTACATAGATTTTGGACAGGTTTGGCACAGCTTAGAGAAGATTGGGTGTCTTGACAAGAAGGAGGCTTTGCTATAAATAGAAACAAAAGAGAAATCAAGTCAAAGGTTAAGGGAGCTTTAGCAGCCATGAAATATATTGCATCTCTCCGTGACCTTCCACTCCGGCAAAGGGCAGCCACCTGCAGTGTTGTTTATAATTTTGGCTTCATGGTCATGAGATTCCTTTGAGCCTACCGCACCCATGAAAAGATGACATAAAAAAATGAGAGCTGGTGATTTTTAATGAAGCTCGTTGGATAACTTACTACTTAATTTAGGGTCTGTTCGCAATGGCAGAATTCTGGTGATCTTAGCTGGCTTTGCTTTTGCTCCCCAGTCTATTATATGTCTCACATTTAAAAACTTTATATATATATATATATATATATATATATATATATATATATATAATTTTATGAGCATGCTTCTTTTATCTTTAGGTTTGGATGTTTTACTACCTAATAAAAGCAAGTGAGAAATAAACCTTTCAGGTAACACTGCCAGCAGCTCCTAAATTAATGCTGCAATGAAACAAATGAAGCTTCTGTAGAGAAAGCCCGTGTGGAAGACTTAAGAGCTGCTGCAAAAGTTCCCCTCAGCCAAGGGTCTCGCAGGCAGCACTACCCTTGCTTTATGTGTCCTGAACGATACTCACTTCTCTGTGTATCCCAGATATAGCTGTTTAGTACTTCTCCAAGCAGGTACAGGAAATTCATTAGGATGGTTGTTGACCCAAAGAAGATGATCCTGGCTCCTGAGCCAATATGTTCCAGGAAAGGGTACACCCACATGCCGGTGACATGATGTATCCAGCACACCCTGCATCGGAATTGGAAAAGAGACAAACGATAGAGTCACATCCATGACAGATGTCAAAGCTGTGGTGCTGCAAATGCAGCCCTATCACACCAGCAAGGAGCCCTTGTCTATCCACACTCAGTCTGTTAACATCTCGTATGATTCTAGGGTCGTTACAAGTTAGGAGTGAAACTGTCCATCAGCACTAAGCCAACTACTACTTCCCTTTGCCATTCTCTGCTGTGTCTTATTTGTCCCAGGAATGGTGTCACCACACTGTACTGAGTGACACATCTACCTCTCTCCTCCTTCCTGGCGCTGTCTTCTTGTCTTTAATGACACTTAAAAAGGTTTTGGTCAGCAATCAGAAACTGCCAGGGGATTTAATACTGTTATACAATCTTTTTAATCTCTTCTTTTTACAATGGAACAATGCAGCATTAGGCAATCACCCTATACTAAAGCTGACAGTATATGCCAGGTTTCTTGCCATACTGCCTTTCAGTGAGACAGGAACATGGACTGTGTGTGCTGGAGCCAGCACCCCATCACTCTGCAGATCCACGCTTCCTGCTTCTCTGAGCCTCAGATGGACTGCCCTTCTAAACGCCTGTGCGTGCTCACTTGTAAACCGTCTTGTTTCTGGGCTGGATGTTTCTGGCTCTGTGGGAACAGCAGCACTAAACAGCATTGCTCCCCAGAGCTTAGTCGCAGTGGCCGTTCCATAGTCATAGTCTTGGCATGGCTGCTGGTAACTGTTTTCTGCATTATTTGAGGTTCACTTCTTTACATAAGAGTACCCTTTTTTGGTGAGTGAAATAGAAATAACTATTACACTAGGAAGTAAGGTTACTTTCTAGACCTTAGAGTTTGGGGTTGGTCATCTTGCTTTCTTTCTGGTTCCACTCTTTTAAGGATCCAAGCAAAGGCTTCATTAGTGGCAGGAAGACATGGGTCTTCACTATAGAGCTTGCTTTATCTACGTGGGTAAAGCCCAACGACCATGGCGGTGAAACTTATCCTGGCGGTGATTCCGAAAGCATTTCAGTTTTTAAATGAACAAAGCACAGAGCGGCAAAGCCCAAATCATACATGAATATATCCGCATGCATGCAAACAGGCACAGCACATTCATGGTATGAAAAGGTTGTGGCTTACAATTTTACTTTTATGTTTACCTCCAGAATAATTGAGAGTGGAGACTGTAACACATCAGTACACTAGCAGCCAAACATTCGAAATAACCCATGCCCATCGAAAGAGGAATGGATGCACAAAGAGTTGTATACAATACACAATGGGATGTCATTTTGTACAGGGGAGAACACACTACACCATACTGAACCCTGAAAACATAATAAAGGAAGTCAAACACGGGACAATTTCCGGTAATTCCATTTATATGAGGCACTAAAAGAAGCAAACCGAGAGAGACATTCTCTGTGAAAAATATCCCCCCAAACCCATGTATTGAAGGCATAGTCCTCAAGGCAGCAGCATCCTGTGGTGGGGTCTCTGGGTGGTGACTGGATCCTGAGGACTTTGAGCTCGTCAGTGGATTAAGCCATTGCTGCATTTCTAAGTTAACTGGCTATGGGGAAGTTGCAGGGGTTGTAAGGCATGGAGTCTATGTAGAGAAATCAGGTTGTTGGGGCCTGCTTTTGAAGGCCACCCTTTCACCTCATCCCTTCCAGTCCCCACAAGATGAGCACCTTTCCCATTTTGCTTGCTTCTTCATGAGAGCTGCCAGGGGGGTTGGCTGCGGACGGAAACCTTTGATACCATGATGGAAAATAAGCCTTTCTTCCTTTTGTACTGATTATCTTAGGAGTTTTTGGTTGTTTTTGTTGTTTTTGTTTTGTTTGTAACAGCAATGGAAAGCTGACTAATACACAAGGGACTGAAGGGAATGGAGGAAGAGGGGGTTTGTGTTGAAGATGTTGAAATATTTGAAGGTTAGACATCATAGACATCATAACTGTACCACCTAAGCATATATCTACAAATTGTTAATAATTTCCATGGTATTGACATGCTCAAGCCAAAATATTTCTGTTAAAAAACATTATTACACATGCACTAAAAGTCAATTAAATGATTCCTAATGATACACTGCTATACTCATAACCAGAGCCTCGCCTCAGAGTCCCGAGAGGCTTCATCCAGCAATTGATGGGAGCAGATGCAGAGACCCACAGCCAACCATTAGGTGGAGCTTGGGGAGCCCTGGAGAAGAGGGCACCAGAAGGGTCGAGAACACCACAAGAACATGGCCCATAGAATCAACTAACCAAGGCTCATATCGGCACACAGAAACTGAAACAACAGCCAGGGAGCCTGTAAGAGACTGAGCCAAGTCCTCTGTGTCTATCTCATGGCTGTGTAGCTTGGAACTCATTTCATAGCCAGAGAAGTGTGACAGTGGGCCCACGATCATGGNATTCACTGGTCTTACCATGTTCCCCATCATCCTGAAGCAGCTGGCCTGATAGAAAGACAGAATGGCCTTTTGAAGACACAGTTACAGTGCCAATTAGATGGCAACAGCATGGAGGGCTGGGGCCGAGTTCTTCACAGGGGAGTATATGCTTTGATTCAGCATCTGATATATGGTACAGTTTCCCCCATAGCCAGGATCCATGGGTCCAGGAATCAAGGGGTGGAGAAGGGAATAGTTCCACTCACTATCATTCCTAGTGACCCTCTAGGGAAATTTTTTGCTTCCTGTTCCTACAACTCTAGGTTCTGCTGGCCTAGAAGTTTTGGTTCTAGAGTGGGGGACTGCTCCTACGAGGGGCCACAACAAACATTCCAGTGAACTGGAAGCTCAGACTTCCCCCTGGTCACTTTGGACTTCTAATGCCCTTAAACCAACAGGCTAAGAAAGGAATAACAGTGATAGGAGGGGTGATAGATCCAGATTACCATGGGGAAATTGGATTGCCTCTCCACAATGGAGGTAAGCAAGATCATGTCTGGAATGTAGGAGATCCCTTAGGGCATCTCTTAGTACTACTATGTCCTGTGATTAAAGTTAATGGGAAACTACAACAGCCTAATCCAAGCAGGATGACAAAGGACACAGACCCATCAGAAATGAAGGTATGGGTCAATCCTCCAGGAAAAGAGCCAAGATTTGCTGAAGTGCTTGCTGAAGGTGAAGGAAATACAGAATGGGCAGTAGAGGAAGGTAGTTATAAATACCAATTAAGGCCATGTAACCAGTTGCAGAAACGAGTATTATAAAGTAATATGAATGGTTCTGTCTTATTTTGTTAAGAATACATTTGTCTTTCTTCCAATTTCTTTAACATCCGTTGGTGTTTAAGTTGAGACACTGAAAGAATGTTCCCAAGGGGCACTGCCCCATTGTAAATTTACAAATGTGTTTGCAATTGTACGAGGAACAGTTATATCATGTTAGTGTATTTATGACATGGTTATTGTTTCATGTGGATATGAGATATTATTTGTGTCAAGTTGACCAGGGTAGATTGAAGTGCCTATTCTTGGTTGTCAACTTGACTATATCTGGACTACAATCCAGAATTGGAAGGCTCACCAGTGATCCTAATCTGGAGGCTGGGAGATACAAGTTTCTGACCTGGATTTTGGCATGGAGATCTTGAGGCATAGTGGCTATGAAACTCAGAAGATTAAGACAGGGAGAGCTCCAAGTCCAAGGTCATCTGAGATTAAAGGTGTGGTGGCACACACCTTTAATCTGGGCTAAGCCTTCTGCTGGAGACCTACATAAGGACATTGGAAGAAGGAAGATTCGCTCTCTTCTTCGCCTGCTTGCCTTGTGGGACTGAGCAACTGCTAGCTCCTTGGACTTCCATTCACAATGCTTCGGACCATTGTTGGGAGTTGGACTACAGATTGTAAGCCATCGACAAATTCCCTTACTATATAGAGACTGCCCATAAGTTCTGTGACTCTGGAGAGCCCTGACTAATACAGAACTTCATTGTGCTCATGTGGGACTTCTAACAGTGGGACCAGGGGCTGGCTCTTAGGACCCTATTTCTCCTACTGGATTGTCTCATGCAGCCTTGGTAAGAGGGCCTACGTCTAGTCTTATAGCTTGTTATGTTCTGGCTGATAATCTCGGGAAAGCCTGTTCTTTTCTGAAGGGAAACAGAGGAGGAGTGGATCTAGGGGAAAGGGGGGAGAAGAGGGAGAGAGAAAAGTGGAGGAAGAAGAAACTAGTCAGGATATAATATATGAAACATTGGCAAAAATATTTTTTTTATAAGCAGAAGCACTGGTAGAAACCAATGGAAATTAAATTGTTGGAATGAGACTGTGGAGTTTGATATGACTTGTATTGGTAGTTCATAAATCACTGGCAGTTAGATCTTTGTCTGGGTCTAACTGTGGTAAGGATGTGTTGGGCAGCTACCAAGTGGTGTCCACATAGGAAATATGCCACAGACCCTCAACTTAATGTTATCAACGAGTCAATTAGTTTTACAAACCTATTGCAAAATGGTGACCTGACTTACTGTGAAACGCTTTCCTCCATTATACAAACTGGCGTGCGATTCAACTATGAATGCCACATATACTCGGAAGACCTGTTCCTGCTACTCTGGCTGGCCTTTGTTGCACAGGGCCTTTCATTTGCTGCGCTTAGGGTCTGCTGCCAAGGCCGAGGTCTGCTCCTCAGAAAATGTAGTGCACGTTTGATCTCCACGGAGCCAACATATAATGCCAAACGATGTAACAATGACCACAACCTATATGTCTTTAGGTAACTTCTAAATGTATGTCTCCAAACTGGGTCTTCCCTCAAACATTAGAATTCCATGACCAGTGACCACGTCCCCACCACCTTGGACAAATGACAGTTCCGACTTGAGCTTCCCATGCATGTTCTATCATCTGGTGTTTACCTGATACAACCCCCTGCAAGGGTTATTTAACCCCATCTCACAGGTAAAGAACCTGAGGGAGGCCAAGCTAAATAACATTTGAAAAGACTGGGAAAGCCAGGAACAAAATGCAGAGTTTATTTCACTTTAAAACAATTTACTTATTTGGTGATAAATTTACACATGTATATAATGTATTGTAATCATATTCCCCCCAACACACACACACACACACACACACACTACTCTTTCTTAACCCCTTCCATTCTTTCTGGACCCTTTGTTCCCATCAAGTCCCATTTTTCCTTTTATGTCTCTTTTCTCTGTTTACGTTGAGTGATTAGGATTGCTTGCGTGAATGTGTGTGTGTGTGTGGGGGGGGGGAGTTTGCTGGCACATGGAGACCTTACCAGTGGCTACACTGCTATAGAAAACCCACCCTCCACGCCCCAGCAGCCACCCAATTAGGAGTGGGGCCTCCAGAGCCCCTCTCCCACCCATGCTTGGTCTCCTTTTTGTTGTCTGGACTTGTTTTCCCTAAGGCACATGATATTGTCTCAAAATATTCATATTTCTCTGCTCTCTCTCTCTCTCTCTCTCTCTCTCTCTCTCTCTCTCTCTCTCTCTCTCTCTTCTTTGGGCTTACACCTGGATTAGTGTGAATGATGTATCCCCTTGTTCTAATAGGTTGTGATTTCATCATTTGCTTCCTTGATATTATCACAGGTAAATTCTCTGCACAAAGATGACTCACGGCCTTGCTCATCTGTGAGTCCGGAGTTCTTAGTTCTTGGTTCGCTTTCAACTGCTGTCTCATTTTTAAAGTTTTCTCATCTAAGTGCCCAAATATCTATGCTTAAGGCAACTTAAGGCAACGACAACTTATGCTAAAGATTTTTATCCGCAGAAATCAACAACCATGGTGAATGTGTGCATACATGCATGCATGTGTATATCTATCTATGTACACTTATGTGCATATTAATTAGCGTTATAAGACTTCTGGATTATGTGTTGTATTGCATATATGTCTAATGCATTCATTTGAAACTTACAAGTTAAAAAAATGATGCTTGTCCGTGACTACCACCTGAGCACTTTGCCAGCAGAGAACCAGCAGTAAATGAAGCAGAGGAGATGCCTGTCTTTGTGAGCGTGGTCTAGTGAGAGGCCAAGCAATTACAAGAGCACTTGCAAGTCAGGGCACAATTTCAAAGGTCAGGAGCTGGAGAGATGGCTCTGCTGTCAAAGGCTAAGACTCACCACAATTACAAAGGCCAGGATAGGAGTGCCGTGGGTCATAGGGATTATTTTCTGCTGTTGAAAAGATTGCTTATGTACAACTAGTCATCCTTGTGAATTCTCTTGTATATTTAACTCTCTTTCAAGCCTTTCTTCATAGCCGATATGTTCAAATGACTTTCATCAGTGTGCAATAAAAATGCTTTCAACAATTTCATAACCATTGTTCTTTGACTCTCCTTCTCTCCAAGGCAAATTCATAACTGGTGAATACTTACTGACTTACTGTCCTTACTTTGTATTGCTCCTCAGCCAACATAACTTAATGCTTTTAGAAATATGTTTTATACACACACACACACAGAGAGAGAGAGAGAGAGAGAGAGAGAGAGAGAGAGAGAGAGAGAGAATTTTAAAATATTCCTTATTTTATTTTATTTTATTTTATTTTATTTTATTTTATGTATTTGAGTATTTTGCCTAAATATATGTCTGTGAACCATGGGTGTACAGTGCTTATGGAGGTCAGAAGAGGTCATCAAACCCCTGGAACTGGTGTTACACATAGCAGTGAGCTGGTATGTGGATGCTAGGAATTGAACATGGGTCATCTGGAAAAGCGTACTTAACCACTGAGCCATTCCTCCAGTCCCTAAGCTTCATTCTTGATATCCCAAAACAGCATGCTTGCTGGTTTGGTCACCATTTCTCTTTTCTTTTGTCCCCTGACACACTGACTATTCTTTTTCTCCCTCTGTAAATTCATTCACTACTCTACCATTAAATATGGACTTCATGGTTTTACTTTAAGTGTAATGCTGGTTGGTCTGCAGGCATGTAAGTGCAACATGCACTTGTCTGGGGCCTTCAGAGGCCAGAAGACGATCTCAGACCAATTGGACCGGTGTTATAGAGGTTCCGAGTCACAAAGTGCCTGCTGGGAACTGAACCTAGGGCCTCTGCTACAGCAGTCAGCATTTTTACCCGCTGAGCCATTTCTTCAGCCCTGGGCATCCCTTGAAGTTTAGTTTATAATTGCCTTTTTAATGATATGCATTCTGCTGATAAATCCATGGCTGTGGCTTCCCATCTATCACATACACAGATATTTCACAAACTTGTATCCCTACCTAGTTCTCTCTTCTGTGTTCTAGAAAATATTCTTAAATCTCAAAGCCAGTCATTTTGCAAATCTTAACTCTGATTCCAACTCGGTCTGTCTGCAGCCAAAGTTCTTTTTATTTCTGGACAGACCCCCACCCCCCCGGAATTCCTCAGCTCTGAGACTGGTTCCCTTTTGCAACTCACACACCTGTGTACGTCTCCCCCTCTCATTGCGCATGTTCTGATTGAGGTGACCTCGACCCCCTCTGCCACACGTTGATTTGTTTTCATATCTATCACCATTTTAATTTGTGTGACAATTTCTCCCTCCAGAGACTGCAAGAGTTTCTACTTTGGGCTTCTCTTTTCTCCCCTGCTTTTCTAATTGTCACAGTGGGCACCGTCACTTTTCTTCTCACAAATAAGAGCGCATTAACTTTTAACCCTGTGGTGGTCAGTGGTCCTCCATTCATCTCAGTTATTCACAGCAAGGGTAGACACCTGATTCACAGTGGCCTCTACCTGTCTGTTTGCTGCTCTTTGACTCCTTTCTCCTGCTGCTCTGTGGAGCCGAGCTACACCAAATTTCATCTGGTCCCCTGATTTTCCACTTCCTTCTTGCCACGTGGATTTTCATGGGAGCCTCTTCTTACCTATGCTGGTAGTTACCCATCCCGAGGACTAGTGAACTTGTATTTATCTTCAGACATCCTAGTTCTGTGATAAATAAGCAGCCATTACTTTACTCAGGAATGTCTCCTCTCTCCCACCCCAACCCATCAGGTTCAAATGTACTAAGTTCTTAGAGAACATAGATTATTATTATTATTATTATTATTATTTTTTTTTTTTTAAGCTCCTTTATTAGTGCTTAAATTTGAGTCCTAACTTTACTTGAACCAGAGTACACATTTTGTGAGGTGAGAAGTTGTGTCTGTCTTTATATTCCTTTGTCATCTTAGCAGTTCCCAACATGCTTGTCATACGGCAGGAACCTGAGTGGATGACTGGAAGTCTCAGCTGTGCCAGATGAGGAAGGCTTAGTTGAATAAAGATGAAAGGAAAGAACTTTTTAGCTAAAAGGAATATCCCAAAGACCCACATGAAAAAGGGAACATTCTAAGATAGTCAATAAGAATCTTTTTTTTTTTTTTTTTTTTTTGCTGAGATCAGTGAGGGGCACAGGAGGGGTTGGTGTCAAAATGTGTGTGGTCTTCAAAAGTTAAATTCTATCAAATGTGGCGAGTAAGAAGTCTTTGAAGCATATTAAATAAATGTGGACAGATGGAACTGAAAGCCAGTTCTAACTGGAATAGTGGTGGCCTAGACAGAAATGGTAGCAATGAAAATGAAAATTAATGGACAGTTTCTCTCTCTCTCTCTCTCTCTCTCTCTCTCTCTCTCTCTCTCTCTATATATATATATATATATATATATATATATATATATAATCAGTATCTATCAAAGTGTAGGTCATAAGTGGTGACATGCCAGAGATGGTAATGAGGAGTAATCATTACACATTTAGGAAATTTGTGAGCCAGTTACATGGTTGCTTTCATTCAACCATAGTGAGGCTGTTTACACAAGGGCAAACACTATACACCAGGAGTTCTTTCTCCTGTTCCCTGAAGCACTGGTTGTTCAGTATTTGCCAGTAACCGCTAGTTACAAACATTTAAAACAAAAACAAGATATCAGAAGAAAAAAGCCAGTGTGACTTACATTTGATGATCCAAACTGGCTTGCACAAAGAAAGTTTCTGTCATATGGAGATGCATGTGTGACCACACACACACACACACACACACACACACACACACACACACACACACATCCTGGCTAGGTCATGACACATAATGTGGTTTTTCAATTCATAGTAAAAATTAAAAATAAAAAAGTGCTGTTTTCAGATAGAGGATGAGAGGACTTGATGATTGACTGGGCTTATGTGTGAAGCCTGTGCAGTGAGTTAAGGATTAATCATAGATTCCTGGCTTGGTGAGCCAGGCAGAGAGGGTTGCCGTTTCCTGAGATGGGAAATAATGCTGTGAGGATGCTGCCTTCGGGGGGTGAGGATTTTGTCTGGACATGCTCAGTTTGAAGTATCCAGATGATGTACAAAGGGGAGTCCTGAAGGCCATTGCTTACATGGGGCTGAAGTGGCTACACTGACATCACGTTCACTGTCAACAAGATGATAGTGGGAACTCAGAACGGACTGTGACCATCTTTCTGAGAGTGCATATGAAACATCAGGAAAGGGGTTCATGGAAGAGCTCCAGAAGTCTTATAAGAAAACGAGGCTAAACAGGTGAAGCACGAAAATGTGGGCCAGGGATATGGATACAAGAGCCTGAGTGTGGTTTCCTGAAGCCAGGGAGTGGTTCAAAGACACTGTGCCTATTAACATAGAAGCTGAGAATCAAGAGTTACTTGGAAACTGGCTTTCCATTTGTAAAGTGCAAGGAAGAACATTTTCAAATTTCGTGTGTGTGTGTGTGTGTGTGTGTGTGTGTGTGTGTGTGTGTGTATGACTGGAATCTACTTTGGATAGTGACTGCATATCACACACTGATGAAGAGTTAAAACAAACTGACCTCAAATTTAGTAGTTCACTTGGGCACTTGAACAAAGAGATCTTCTTGCCACAAAGATCATGAGCTGGGACAGTGACAAGAGTGAGGTTCACATGTCAACCCTTCCTTTTCTGGCTGCTATCCTTATTTATCCTAAATGGACACAGTAGCTATTTTACCACCAGGAGCCTTTTTAGCTTTCTGATTATTTAAGAGGATTAAAAGGTTACTATTCAAGTTTAGATAAGGAGCTAGGTGACTTGAAAGTTTGGCTTTTGCTATTCCTGTAGCCAAGAATGACTCCCTGTGGAGAGATCAGAACAGCAACCTACCCACAGAACTTTAGACCCAAAATGTGTCCTGCCTACAAGATGTGCAGGGATGAAGAACAGAGATGGAGGGGAAGGCCAGCCAGTGACTAGCCCAAATTGAGACCCACCCCATGGGCAAGAATCAATCCCCGATACTGTTGATACTCTGTTATGCTTGCAGACTGGAGCCTAGCGTAACTGTCCTCTGAGGGACTCTACCCAGAAGCCAATGGAAAGAGATGCAGAGACTCACAGCCAAACATTAGGTGGAGCTCGAGGAGTCTTATGGAAGAGTTGGGGGAAGGATTGAGGGACCCAAAGAGAACAGGGTCTCCACAGAATGACCAACAGAGTTAACTAACCTGAACCTCTGTGGGCACCCAGAGACTGTACTACCAACCAAAGAGAGAGTATGGGCTGGACCTAGGCCCCTGCACATATGTGGTAGATGTGCAGCTTGGCCTTCATGCAGGTCCCCAACAACTGGAGCAGGGGCTGTCTCTGATTCTGATGAGGAGGGAGGAATGGGGGTAGGATCTGTGAGAGGGGATGCTGGGAGGAGGGGGTGCTGATATTGGAATGTAAGTGAATAAATAAAAACATAAAAAGAAAGTTAGGCTTTTAGCTTGTAAGACACACATATAGACTTATGTTTCATAGTGGTGTGTAGCCAGCTACACTCGGAAGGGTGGCGACAGGCGCTATGCTTTATGGGAGCCCTTCTTTAGTGGCAGGTGTTCTGTTTATATCATTTTACAGAGGAGAATGCTGAGGCCCAGAGAGATTGAGCAGAGGAGAAGCTGGGAAACACATCTCAGAAGTTCAGTTCTTAGCATTGCTTAGCTGGCTCATCTACTGCCCCAGAGGTTAGCCTCTGATGGATGGATGGAACAGGATCCTGGAAAGCCTTTAATATGCTTAGAAACCAAAAGTGGCTTAAGCATGAAATCTCTCTATAAAGTTTTTCCCCCTCTGAATATAAAAGCAACTCACATGATCATTATGGAAATCGTGTGAGATGTAGAAATGTTGCAAAAAATGCAAGATAAATCACTTTTAGTGAAGTTTTAACACAAGATTGGATGTCTTATAAAACTCAAGGATCACATTTTATGACTTCCTTTGAGGAGAGGGGAAACCACCACGGGGATAAAACGCTCCCTTGGAGGAGGCCATGACTTATCTCTTAAGAAACAGTCATACCATATGTGTATTTAACCTGTGAGGACTCACTATTCTTGCCAGGCAATGGCCTGAGTCCTGGATAGCATAGAGAATGGACAACAGCCTCTTGGACCCATTGCGTCTCTTAACCCTCTGATGCTTCTGCAGGGCACTTCACAGGCAAGTCTATCTGCTCACATGTTGACTGAGCCGCCTGTAGATATGGTCAACTCGAAGACTTTCTCCCCAGTACCGATTCCACAAGGACCTGATTTATTGCATTTTGGAAACTCTGGAAGTTTCTTTTTTGTTGTGGTGGTGGTTGTTCATGGACGCACTCATTTGTTTAGCACACGAGTCTCCGCTTGTGGGGTAAACAATAGTGGGTACGTAGGTGTAGTTATGAGATTGCGGTACGTCGAGTTTGCCTAGACTTGCCACTGAATAGGTAGCAGAGACTGAGACTCTGAAGGGAAACTTGCTTACATGGAAAATGGGCTCAAACGTTCTCTAATTCTAGGTATTAGCAGTGCTAGAAAATGCATCTGTTACTAATGCACATGCCAGCAAGATTCTGCTGAAGGGACCCTGATATAGCGGCCTCTTGTGAGGCTATGCCAGTGCCTGGCAAACACAGAAGTGGATGCTCACAGTCAGCTATTGGATGGAACACAGGGCCCCCAGTGGAGGAGCTGGAGAAAGTACCCAAGGAGCTGAAGGGGTCTGCAACCCTATAGGTGGAACAACAATATGAACTAACCAGTACCCCCTGAGCTTGTGTCTCTAGCTGCATATGTAGCAGAAGATGGTCTAATCGGCCATCATTGGGAAGAGAGGTCCCTTGGTCTTGTAAACTTTATATGACCCAGCACAGGGGAAGGCCAGGGCCAAGTAGTGGGAGTGGGTGGGTAGGGGAGCAGGGGTGGGGTGGTATAGTGAACATTCGGGATAGCATTTGAAATGTAAATAAAGAAAATAATAATAAATTAATTAATTAAAAAAAAAAAGAAAATGCATCTGTTTGCAAACACCATGCAGAGTTATGTTGAAATACCATTTAGCTTACAAATAGAACTGCCGAAGCCTAACGTTATACATTAGGGGGTCATACCTTAAGACATAGTCATAATTTATTATTCATTAAAGATTTCTTGGTTATTTTCATTGAAGCTAGTCCCACAGATTCCGAGTAGGCTTTCTGGGTGTGTGTGCCATGTGTCACACTGTACTCAGGGCTCTGAAGGGTCCTAGACTGGAATTAATGATACACAGTCACCATTTTGTAATTGTTAATCATTTATTGTAACAAAGGGCCCTCCTAATATCTTTCATTTGAGCCCCACAAGTTACACAGTCCTGCTTATGTAGCTAAGTCTTTTAATACTTTGGGAAAACTTCTAGCTCATCCATCTATTTTTGAATCACCTTGAACATTATGGGATGTCTTTGATCCCATTTCCAGGTTAGTAGGGTAGTTTCAACACTGGCTGAAAAATATGATCTAAACTATGTGAATGAGGTAGAAGTTGACAGCAAGAACAGAGAACACAGCGGAGATAGAGGACTAAGCATATAATTAGTGATGTAACTGGCAGATAATGTAGTTATTAGCACCATCAGCTGACATTAAAGGTTTTTTAAAAATATCTGAGCAAATCAAACAAGCAGCAACAAAAGCTTTTCCAGTGTTCCTTTTCATGTGGAAGTATATAACATTTTCCTGTACTCCATACAAGAATATTTTCAAGGTTACAAGTCCCTCCACCCATCCCTAGGGAACAGGCAAATTGTGCAAGCCTTTCGGAATGAATTCTGTCATGAGGTCATGAGGGAATGTGTTTTCTTCCTGGTTCTAAATCACAAATCTCTGAGTGGTTTATCCACGACAGCAGGCCAATAATCAACTTCAGAAAGTTTTCCTTTAGCACATCTCCCGACACATGCCTAAACTGGTTGCAAGTGATTCGTTTCCACCGAGAACCACTCTCTCCAACCTACCTGATTTTATGGTGATGTTTTCCTGGAGAGAATTCAATCTGAATTTCCCTCAATAAAACTCATGGCTGGTTTTCCTTAACTTTAATCACTTGGAACTTCTCAAAGCACACAGGTGCCAAACATCAAGCTGACACATTGAACACCGGAGGGAACATGTGTCCTTTCAGGAGGGAGGTGGGGTCTTAGCAAGGGACCATTATGATCCATGTGATCATCGGAGTTGGCTGCTGAGAGAAAGCCACACATTCAAACTGGGAGGCGAGGAAGAACTGCCTGAATTCCACAGTAGATATCATAATTTTCCACACTTTTGCAGAAAGTGACTTCACTTACTATTCTGGCCCTCCAAGGCATGCAATGCTTTTCATTGGGACAACTAACAATTCCTCATTGTCTTCCTGACTGCCTGTCCCACCCCACATCTCTCTGGCCACTTCTGGAGCTCTTGTTTTAAATAGTGCCCCACGTCACACTGTATAGTGAAAACATTTCTGCTATTGTCACAGTTTTGCTTCTGTTTATTCATTTTCCACTCAGCATACATGGATCAGGCCTAAGTGATGTCAGAGATGGAAACACAGCAGTTTGTGGAGTAGATGTGGCCCATGACCAGAACCAAGAGTCCCAGACTCAGAGCTACACGGCCTTGAAGAGACACACGACACTCAAACCACTGCTCAGGACAGCCTTAGAACATTGATACGTGTTCTTTCTGAAGTTTAATGTTTGTTTGTTACTCTGAATTAAATGCTCAAAAGTTCTAAAAGCTTTATGTTTAAAGAAGTCGGAACTCCCTGCCTCAAGAATTACAGCCCTTAGTTGCCTCCTCACACCTGGCCCTGGCCCTCAAGTCAAGTCACATCTAATTCTTTCAGCTTTTGCTTCAAGCCTTTGTCATATATTTATTTTTTAAAAAGTGTACTGTATTCCCAGAGCTGAGGATCTCTGGGCATTTGACAGTTGCTGTGAAAACACACATTGTGTTCTTCAGTGATATGAGTCTTAGTAGGGCGATCACACACCCTACTAAGAATTGGGTAGGCCCATTTCCTAGGACAGGTGGGCATCACAAAGTAAAACTGATGGGAAAAGAAGAAGATGATGAAGGAGAAGAAGGAAGAGGAGGAGGAAGAGGAAGAAAATAACCTTATAGTTGGGTAGTGTCTTGGTTAGTTTTATGTCAACTTGATACAAGTTAGTCTTTTAAGAGGAAATCTCAATTGAGGAAATGCCCCTACTGAATTGGCCTGTGGGTAAGGCTGTACTCTTTGTTCTCAATTGGTGATTGATGTGGGAAGGCCCACCTCATTGGGAGTAGTGTTGCCCTTGGGTGCTATTGAATAAGACACGGGGAGCAAGCCAAAAAGCAGCACTCCTCCATAGCCTCTGCCTCACCTCCTGCCTCTAGGTTCTTGTCTTAGACATATAAACTAAAGCCTTTCTTCTACAAGTGATTTTTAAGATGTCATGGTGTTTTATCACAGAAATAGAAACCCTAACTAATGTAGATGGAAAGTAATGGAAAGACAGTAATGGGAGGAGGTTGGGGCCGAACCCATTAAAATTTTCTAAAAGGAGAGAAATTGTTAAATGCAAATAATTTTTTTTTTAATTTTATTTTAAAGGTGGCCTGTTGGTATGGAATGGGACACTCTGTGAGGTCCGCAGATCTCCAGTGCTGTTAAATCTATCACCACATGACTCATTATCTGTCTGTACATCTGTCTATTGATATGGCAGTATTAGTGTCCCACAGTGATTGTATTGCTATCCATTTCTCCTTTTAGGTTGTGTAATGTTTCACACATTAAGGTCCTTGACCATTAAGCACATAATATGTATCATATGCTATTCCATCCCCTTGATTTGATTCCCTTAAAATATGATGGCGCTCTCTGACTCTTCAAAGCAGATTTTCACTTAGATTTTTTAATATATATTCCGACTATAAACAGATATTCACACTCGCTCCCCCCCTCTATCTATCTAAAACCTCACAGCTACCACTTTCCTTTATTCTTTCCTTTCCTCCTTATCTCTTTTTTCCTTTATTTATTTGCTTTTTTCTTTTTGAGATAAAGTCTCAGCTAATACTGGCTTTCAGTTCATAATCTAACTGCTTCTCCTTCACAGTGTTGAAATTTCAAGTAGGTATGGTTACAGTCAGCTAACTCTTTGTTGTTGTTGTTGTTGTTGTTGTTGTTGAAAAATCATTTGCATGTTACATCCATTTGCATCCCTTCACATTGAGCACACGTCCCTAAATCTAGGTCAATTCCTTATAGACAACATAAGTTGTATCCATTTGTATCCATAAATTGTATCTTGTTGTTTCTTTAAAAATCCATTTAGACTTACTATATGCCTTCTGATCTTGATTGCAATCCACTTACATTTAAAGTAGTTAGTGATGGATATCATTGGTGCCACTTTGTTGATTCTTCTTTTTAATTTGTAATTTGCTGGCTTTCCTATTTCTTTGTTGTGTCTCATAATGGTTTGAGGGTTTCTTTCTTCCTTCTTTTTTTTGTGCGTGTGGTGGCAGGCTCTTTTTATTCTTATCTTTCTGCAATTACATTTCTGTTGTAAGACCCTTCCTTTCATTGTTACCAGAAATATTGCTTCAAAACTCTAATGAACATCTATTTTGAGTTGATGGCAAGTTAACTTCAATCTCTCACATATGAAATTATAGACTTCTACCATCTGTTGGCTTGAAATGTAGAAAACTTACTTTAATAAGGGGTCTTAAATGCTTCAACCTCTGTTATAGCCCACCAACCATAGGGGAGGAAAATGGCTGATAGGACAAGGGGGACATGGGCCTGTTAAGAAGTTGTTCCTTGAGATGATTCCAATCTTTGCTGTCTGCCATCCAGTCTACTAGCCAAACACCAAACATGAATCAGCAGCAGCAGCTTAAAAGAAACCACAAGGCTCTGCTGAACAGCACAAGTCCACTAAAGTGGCAAGAAGCAGCTGGAACACTACCAGATGTTCTTTGGGTACATTTCTCTCTATGACGTCACTCCAAGTGAAGATCAGAGAAGAAAGCAAGGCGAGCTGATGCAAGAGCTTTTTTTAGTGAAGACCATCGCCAGCGAAGCCCAATGAAGACCAGCAAGGTGAACCGATGCCAGAGAGTCGTCCACTGTCTGTTGAATTACACTTAAACTCTTTCCAAACATCATGTACCCTCTCAAGCAAAACGTCACATGCCCTTTCACCAGGTAGTTTCCAGAGAAACACCATGTATCTGTTCTCAGCAAAACATCCTCTTATAAGGCAGTTTCTAGAAAAACATCACATGAGAATTGAGTCTCCAACGAAACCAGAAATTCCCACTTCAACCTTCCTTTAAGTTACTGACACCAGACTCTTGTCTTCTCTATGTGTATCCAATAATGGATTCTTGTGTCATCTTCTCATCACATTTACTTTTTGACTTTGACTTTAGTGATATTTGCTTTCTGTGATGTTACTGACCATTATCTGTTTAAAATTGGTGACAATTTTTATTCTTTGTAAAGCTTGATTCCTGGAAATGGACTTCTCAGTCTTCCTTTGTTTTCTCTATGAGGGTAGACTTTTAATCTTTTCTCCATTTATGAAACAAAGTTTGTCTAGGTATACTATTATTGGTTGAGTTTTCTTTCTTTTGAAGTTCTATTACAACGTTTGTCATTTCAGTCATTATATTCTTTAGCTGTAATATCTAAAAATATCTTTATTTCTTTGTGGCTTTCTAATTTTATTTCATCTTCTTAGTGTTTAGTTTTTGTAACCATTTATCTTTTTAAATTAGATTATTTTGAGTTCTTTAGAAATATTTATTTCTGTTGTGATTCCACATCCTTTACCAGTTTTGGGGGTGGTGTGACATTTCCTTGACTCTTTCTAATGCTTGAACTTTGTGGTCTATACATATGAAGACAAAGCCATGTTTTCCCAGTCTTTCCTAGCTAGCTTCATTTGGAGAAAAACCTTACCTGTCCTATCAGCGTAGAATTTTAGGTAGCCCAGTTAGTAGCGTCATGGCTACTAGAATGTTTTACTGGGGCCATAGGACTCACTCTCAGGCTTTTTGGTTGGGAGAGTGTGCTGTTGTTATTCTATACTAAAGCAGTGGGCTAGCAGGAATCTCTGGTTCAATAGTTCTAACTTGGTCACAGGAGGGACTGTTGTTGAGATCTGCAGTTGCACCAGGCCTGCCTAATTCCTCACAGTCTGTGGACAGGTGGAATAAACAGATTACCTTATCATAAGTTAAAGACTAAAAGGAAATGGTTCAAAATGAAGACAACACATCTACTCAAGGCTGCCATCTATACACAGGATAATTCTAATTTCTTACCCATTAGACAAAAAAAAAAAAAAAAAAAAAAACAAACAACTTTTGGTCATTCCTTAAATAGGAAAACAATGGTGCTCACAAACTTCAGGAAAAATGTATGGCTTCTTCCTTCTAAAATACTGGTCAGTCTCACGGTTAGGTTTCTGACAGTGGTGGCAAAATGTATACCTGACTTTTCCTCAGGTGTGGCTCTGAAAGTTCTACCTCTGCACCTGCTATCTTATGCTTCTCATTGGCTGAGCAGCAGACTGCTGTACTGTTAGGGTATAGGTCTGCATTTCTAGTTCTGTTGACCTTCAATTTCTCTGTGCACTGAGAATGTCCACATTCCCTTATCATCTACCCTAAAGTTATATGGAAATTTCTAGACAACTTCCAGCTAGAACTTTAGTCTCTGATTTACTTTAATACCTCAACCCTGGGTCTTCAGTAACCACATTTATGCTGAAATACTTATTAATTTCTGTACTACATCCTACTGAGTTTTCTCCTTTAAAATACTAAAAAAATATAGTTTCTACATGACAGCTTTTATATATCTTCATGAATTTAGCACCCATATACACCATTTATACTGAAGATTAAAGCTGTAAGTAAAACCATGCCACGACTTGTTCAGATTTCATGATTAAAGTAGCTGATACAGAAGTACTGGAGACATACTGGCTCATAAGTGTTTTCAGATCTCCCAGCCTATGAGAGGGAGAAAGGAAAATTAAATGAAATCGGATCAAGAATGCTATTTCTGCAGTCTCGTCTAAGTAGGAGGAAGGTGTGACGCTTTCTATAAATGAGCGGCAGGATGATGTTAAGCCCTGGTAAGTCCTCTTCGGTTGGATGACTGAGTAGCCCTTAACTTCCCTACTGACTTCTTAAAGAATAAGAAGTCTATGTAGTCTACCCCATAGTTGTGGCTAAGAGATGAAATCATTAATTTACAACCACAGAGAGGTGAATCCACAATGCATTGATGTTAGGTAATAAGGACCATGAGAAAACCCAGGTGTTGAGAATCTGGGCAGAATGAATACCTACACGGACTTAGCAGGGACCGAGCACCTTCATTCTTTAATGTTGTCTTTTTGTTTTTCCATGTTGCTACATTGAATTCTCCCTGGCAGAGACTTACAAGCTTGTCTACTGTAAGAGGCAGTTTTGATGAAAAAGTTGTACTTCTCCTGTAGATCCTTTTGTCTCTATAGCAATAATAGATGACTGGAGGTTGTTAACATACAAGAAGATCAAAGGGACACCAGTCCTCCTTAGCGGATCATTGGTTGAAAAGGAAAACTGAGCAGACATCCTGTGTCACCTTGGTGCGGCACCTGGAAAGCAGGCCTGACTCCTGGCAGTACCAATATTCCACTTCTTTTTCATTAAGCAGTAGCACGGTGGGTATCCAGATCTGATCTATGTTAGAAATGTGCCGACAAAAAAAGAAAGGAAAAAAAGGCTGCTACCATGGAAACCTCCCTGATTGGCTTTTGTGTGAGCTCGATGCTTCCCAGATGCTAGCAAACTTCATACAACACAGGACCCGTCAAAGTTGGCCCTCAAGCTTCTTCCCAAGAGCCCTGATGATTAAGGTTAATTTACACCTTAAATGTGGTGATCTGAAGGAACAATACTTTTTTGTTTGCTCATCATTGGATCAGCCTTAAGATATACTTTGAACTGCAAAGTGAGAGCCAGTTCAAGGCCATATCCCACTATTTGTCTCATGAAAACCAACTACACCATTGTTTTAAGGAATCACATATTGAGAAATAAACTATTGAAAATGACCTGGGAGAGAGGCTTATTGCCTGCTTTCATTCAACAGATCAAGTTCACTTAGTTATCTGTGCATCAGCTACGTCTATACAGTGACACCCAGAAGGGAACTTCCATTCAAAGGCATGGTGCACAGTGTTAGAAACCTAGTTTTATTTTCTCTGTGTGGCTGTTTCATTTACTCAAGTCTAAGTAAAAACGCTACTGGTTCAATGTGTACTTAAAAACTTTGATTTTTCTATAAGTGTGCACGGTCCAAAAAAAAATCTTAACTGGGTTAATCAGTCTTTGTAGGTGATGGGGGCAGATCAATTACTAGTAAATAGTAGACACCATTTTTATTCTCTCTAATGTCCGTTAGGAGACTATTTCTTCTGTTATTTCCCGTGTGTGTGTGTGTGTGTGTGTGTGTGTGTGTGTGTGTGTGTTATGATGTGAGTGAATACACTGGCTGTTTGTCCTCATATCCTACCCTTTGAGACGGGGCGTCCTCTTTGCTGCAGAGGACACCAATCTAGCTGGTCTGTGAGCTGTTGGTGATGCTTCTGTCTCCACCTCCCAGCTCCCCACACTGCTGCTGAAATTACAGAAGCGTGCACGTCTACATCTGTCCTTCTGTGGCTTCTAGGGATTCAAACTTCTGCTTGCAGGGCAAGCACTCTACCCAGGGACCCATCGCCGAAGTCCTCTTGAGGCTATTTCTAATGATCGGTTAGATGGGAAATCCTGGCTCCTACTGTGCATCTCTCCATCAGTGTAGCTCTGCAAGCAGCCTATTTCAGTTGTCTTTAGAAATTATCACTGAGAGTGGAAGACACAGTGTGGACAAAGAGAGAAAATGAGAGCGCTGATAATTTAATCATTTCTAAAGACTCATTCGCGACATTTTCTAGAAAGACAAATATGTTTTGACAAACATCACTTACTCTAGTTCTCACTTTTTTTTTTTTTTAAGACACATTCTTCTCTGAGGAAATGCAACCACCAGCATGTAGGAAAGGCAGCCACCATCTGCTCTGCCCTTCTTCTTTCTCAGCACTGAAGGATTCAAAGGATTATTGTTATTGTTGCTCCTTTTTTTTTTTTTTTTTTTTTTTTTTTTTTTTTTTTTTTGAGACAAGCTCATCCTCTGGCGTTGATGTGATAATCTTCCTGCTTCAGCCTCTAAGAGCTTGGATTACAGGTGTGTACTGTGATGCCTATCCGGACTGATGTTTTTTGACAGTGTACACTATCCCTTTGTTCACGTATTACTTCAACTTAGCAAGCGCCTTCCAGACACTAGGCATTGCCCCAAGCCACGTGGCTCATGTGGGGAATGCCATAGCTCTTGCCCATGAGATCACAGCCTAGTGGTGGTGTAGTGTGCTGTGTAGGTAGATCAAAGCCGTGTCACTGCGCATGTTGTGAGAGTACCTGAAATTGGGAACCACAGGTGAGTCATATGTCAGAGAAATGTACTTGGAGTACGAAATCTATGATATGAGATGCCAAGATAGACTAAGAGTGGTGGTAAGGCCTAGAAGGACATAGTTCAGGCCGAAGGATGAACATAACATGTCTCAGAGGTGAGTTCATGAAATTTCAAATAGTTTAACAGAACTGATATGTAGGGCTCTGAAGACAAGGCAGAGGGAGCCTCTAAGTCCAGCCAGCGCTTTCAGTGTTATGACATCACTCTGTTTCTCCACCAGTGAGCTCCTCTCTCTCTCTCTCTCTCTCTCTCTCTCTCTCCTTGTGTGTTTGATATTTTCAAAGTTCCATCTCTATTCAAAAAAAATTCTCATAAGAAAGTTGGTCATCAATTGAAGAACGCATGAGCAAAATATGGTACTTTTGGCAGTGGTGATAGTTGAGCATTTTGCTCAGCGTGTATACTAACTACTGAAGCATAAGAACTTCATTTCCACCAGAACTCACACTTAAAACAATAAAGTCTGCCCTTGTAACGCCAGTGCTGGGAGGTACAGACAGGAAGATTCCTGGGGCTTGCTGACTGCTCAGTCTAGACTACTTGGTCAGCTCCTTGTCTTGTTGTGATGGCTTGTATATGCTTGGCCCAGGGAGTGGCACTATTAGGAGGTATGGCCTTCTTGGAGTAGGTGTGTCCCTGTGGGTGTGGGCTTAATGCCGCCATGTTCCCACCTTGATGATAATAGACTGAACCTCTGAAGCTGTAAGCCAGCCCCAATTAATTGCTGCCCTTTATAAGATGTTTATTATTCATGGTGTCTCATCACAGCAGTAAGACCCTAACTGAGACACTGGTTGTGGCCATCCTAGTTTTTGAGGCAGTACAGGATGAAAAATGAGTGCTGAAGAGGTGGAGGAAGGAAGATCACAAGTCCATCCTGGGGCTAGAAAGAGAGCTCAGCAGGTGAAGTGCCTGTTTTTCAGGTCTGATGCTCTGAGTCCAATATCTGGAACACATGGAAAGGTTGACAGAGAGAGCAGACTCCTTAAAACCATCCTTCCTTTTCCATATGTATGGCAAGTCTTGTGTGCACTGTTCACCCCTGTATATCAGACACAAGTGCATCACGAATATAAAAAAGACTTTTAAAAAAGCAAGATAAATGATTCCTGAAGAACAACTGCTTAGGTTGTCATCTGGTACACACACACACACACACACACACACACACACACACACACACACATACACACTTGCACCCAAAAGCACACATTCACAGGAACATACACGTACTCACACATACACATATGTACTCGGAATGTGGTAGGTCTGTATATGAATTGCCATTCAGCTCTGAAAAGGAGGCAATTGCTCATTCAGTCTATAACACACTAAATGAAAGAGGCTGGTCAGGCATTAAGGGAGCAAACTGTGTGTGTTCTAACTGTGCGAAATGCCCAGAACAGTCTAAAGCATGTAGAGTAGAACCAGACTAGTTACTGCCAGTGGTTAGAGCAGTAAAGAATAAGGAGTTGAAGCCTAAGGCATAAAAGGACTCTTCCAGTGATAGTACAGATATCTGGGGGCTAGAGTAATGATAAGCCTACGGGCTCAAGGACTGATTGTGCAATGTTAAAGGAGGATTTGTGGCATGCAAACTATTTCTCTCGAAAACAAACGCAGCAAGGAAGAGTTATAACTAAAACAAGTTTGATCATATGTTGGTAATTGTTAAAAACAAATGATGAAGAGAAACTACTCCATTCCCCCCACCCCCACCCCTGCCCCAAAGTAAAGGGAACAAACAAAAATCCAGTTGTCTCCTGTCTTCCTTTTCACATGTAGAGCATGTCACATCACAAAGAAAGGGTTAGCCACACCACTGCAAGTCTCTTAATTGACTGTCATCAAACCTTAGCATTTGTTTATGTTGTCTATTCATTCATCCATCCATCTCTGCATTTATCAAAGTCCCTAAGCTAGAAAAGAGGTTCTCAACTTATGTGTTGAGACCCATTTGGGGGTCACATATCATATATCTTGTATATTGGATATTTACCTTATGATTCATAACAGTAGCAAAATCACAGCTATGAAGTAGCAATGAAATCATCTTATAGTTGGGGGTCACCACAACATGAGGAACAGCATTAAAGAGTTGCAGACTGTGGAAGGCTGAGAACCACTGTGCTAGATGGTCATGCTACAGCAGTAAACAGATGGGAGAGACTTAAGGGACAATTCCAATAAGCTACGGGGAATAGGAAGCCCAGACCTAAGACAGAATTTTCTTGGAAGAAGGGATGTTTAGAGTGATAGTTAAGTAGGTCAGGGAATGGGGCCAGAAACTGAGTGACAGCTGAAAACAACAATGTGGAAAGCATGTGATGTCTTAGAGAAGGAAGACTGTGGATTGTGTATTAGATGCTTACCAGAGCCATAGAAAGATGACTCTTTGGGAGGAACTGGCTCACAGATGAAGGTGAAGAGAATTCCCGCTGTCCACTTAGGATGGTTATTCCTGGTTGTCGGTTTGACTCTATCTGGAATGAACTACAATCCAGAAATTGAGGTCACACCTTTGATCCACATTTTCAGGCTGAAAGACACAGGCTTGTGACCTGGATCTTAACATGGGATGGCACCATCTTTTAAAAGATCCAGTCATAATGGCCATGAAAAGCTTAGGCCCAGGCAAGGTAGTACAAGCCTTTAATCCCAGGCAACAGAGGCAAGCAGATCTCTGAGTTCAAGGCCAGTTTGGGATAGAGCAAGTTCCAAATCCAGGTGTGGTAGTACACACCTTTCATCTGGTCCATTCCTTCTGCTGGAGGCCTACATAAGGATAGTGGAAGAAGGAAGACTCACTCTGCCTACATGCACTTACTTGCCAGCACATCTGTTGGAACCCACTTCTTCAGGATTCCAGATTACACAAAAGGCCAGCTAAAACACCTAGCCGTGTGAGACTGAGAAGCTACTAGACTCTTGGACTTCCCATTCACAGCTGCCCCTTGCTGGGTTGGTTAGATTGCAGACTGTAAGCCATTACAATAAATTACCTTAATACCTAGAGACATTCCATAAGTCCTGTGACTCTAGAGAACTCTGACTAATACACCACTGTATGGAAGGTGAAGGTCCTGAGAAGCTAGTGGTACAGTTCCATTGAACCCCAAATCTCCAAGAATTGTAGATTCCAATACCACAGGCTCCAGACCCAGAGACTCTGAAGGCTGAATGTAGAAGACAGATGTCTTAACTCGTGGATGAGTTTGGTAATTAAACTGTCTGTAGATTCAGATGCTAACTTCTTCCAAATGCACCCTCACAGACAACTGGAAGGAATGAATGTTTTTTTCATCTCTCTGGGTTTCTCTTAGATCAGATTAACGCCCAGTGTGTCCGAGGGATGGAAAGATATGGAGTGTGGCTGAAGGACAGAGAGCAGGTGGGTGACACAGTGTCAAGAGAGGAAGTGGCAATGACAGGTAAGGGCCTCTGAAGAGTTCATCCTGTATACTAGCAGCGAATATTCTCTAGAGGCTCCTGGGCTTTGTTCCTAGTCCTCCATCTGATTGAACCCAAAATTGTCTCTCTCTGTGTGTGTGTGTGTGTGTGTGTGTGTGTGTGTGTGTGTGTGTGAGGGGGCACCATCTTATGGGCTGGAGTCTAGGGCTGAATAAAAAGGGAAAGAAGAAAGTTGAATCCTTGGGGTGGCAAAAATCAAAACAAAATCAAACAAACCAAAAAGAAAAACCAAAAACCAAAAACCAACCAAACAAACAAAAACAACAACAACAACAAAAAAAAAACCAAAAACCAAAAAAAAAATCTCTTAATCTGAAATTGGAAATAATTTTAAGAATAAAGGTAAAATTTGACAAGATGCACTCAATTCAGGCTACTGAAAAATGTGATTTAACTTAGAGAAAGATTTAACCTTAAAACATGTCCTGAAATAATAGTGGGTCTGTGTTGGTTTGAATGAGGATGACCCCCATAGCCTCATATATTTGAACGATTGCTTCCCAGTTGGTGAACAGCTTGATAATGATGAAGAAGTGTGGCCTTGTTGGGGGAAGTGTGTCACTGGTGGAGGGCTTTAAGGTTTCAAACGCTTACGCCAGACCCCCCCCCCCCCCGTTCCGTTCCCCAACTCTCTGCTTGATGATTGTGGATCAGATACAAGCTCTCAGCTACTGCTTTAGCAACATGCCTGCCAGCCTGCTGCCGGGCTCCTTACCATGATGGTCATGGCTTCAGCCTCTGAAACTGTAAGCAAGACCTCATTTAAAGAGTTGCTTTTAGAAGTTGCCTTGGTCAAGGTGCCTCTTTACAACAGTAGAAAACTTAAGACAGGGTCTTTTTCCAGAAATAAAGTTTTCCTCAGATTTTTCCATGTCAAGATCAGAGATGAGTATAGACTAGATATGATAGAAAGGATACCACAAGGGCACTTCAAGAGGCCCTTTATGCAGTCAAGATGTGGCTTTTAAGACCTACCCTGTTTCAAAAACCAAGAGAAAGAGAACCCCAAACTTACTCGGGCATTTGCTCCTCTCATACAAAGAAAGAAGCAATGGCACACTAGAAATGAGATTTTTTTTTTGTTTAAAGTTTGTTCCTGGATATGTTAAGCTCATCTACCTGGACTCTGGCTTTATAAAACTATACTTTGAAATGCAGAGCGTATGACTTCACATCATTCTCTATTTCAATTTTTTAAAAATTTTCTAAAATTCTTTTTCATTCAGATGTTTTTTATTATACTTATTCATTTATTGTGTGTGTGTACACAAGCACAGTCAACTGTGTGTAGACACAAATGTGAGACAGTAAATATGCAGAAATCAGAGGACGCCTTAAAGAAAAAACAATGAAATTATATTCATTATATTGAAACCAAACTAATTATATATGCTTTAATTTCTGAAAAATCTAGTTGTATTCACCTCTAGATTCTTTCCCTCCAGATTCTTCTAGACCCTAACATAACTCCTATCTCTCTCAACTTCATCATCAAAGAAAAAAAAAACCTACTAAGTCCAGCTAGTGGTGTACATATGCATTGTGTGTAGAGGCACCTGCTAGGGCAGCAGTTCTCAACCTGTGGGTCGTGATCCCTTCTAGGAAATTGAATGACTCAAAGATATCTTGCACAGCAGATATTTACATCATTACTCATTACAGTAGCAATATCACAGTTATGAAGTAGCAAAGAAATAATTGTATGGTTGGGGGTCACTGAAACATGAGGAACACATGTTAAAAGGTTAAAGGGTCACAGCATTTGGAAGGTTGGGAACCACTGCACTAGGTCCCTGGTAACCTATATGTGGCTGACCTCTCTCCACTAAGAACAGTGACTCATTCAGCAGCCAGCAACTCCCATCAGCTTCTCAGGTAGGGTGAAGTTTCTGGAACCCCGTCCCCAGTCATTTAGCCATATAGAATTTTATCTCTTGTTGTTGATCTTGTGCAGGTCTTGTTCAGAACTGTCCCATGTTCATGTGTGTGACTCCCGGGTCATCAAGTCTGACAGCAGGCACCCCAAGCCATCTTGTCACCCCAATAATTTTCTAAACGTTTCAGTGGATTCTTTGGGCTAAAAGTTCATATACGTAGTGGGTACTCTGAGTGGAAAAGGGGGACCAAGGGTCCTGTGTGTCTGAAAGGGATTTGGCCTGAACTGACAACTCTTTGGCTCCCTGACAACTTCTCATGCACTACCTACTCCTCTAGGGAATGAACAGCTCTAAACAGAATCTTCCTGACAACTCTTCAATTTCTCAAGAGACTGGCAAGAATTTATGAATGAATTGTCACTTTTTTCCCTTCCTAGCAGAGCTTAGAAATCAGCTAATCTGAGCTACAGGATACTTCTTATCCAATGTTTTCCCAACCAGATGTCATGGGGCTAAGTCACTTACTGCTCTTGCAAAAAGGTTTGTATTTGTACCTGTCAATTTATGCGTTGTTTTAATTTATGTAAGATTTTTGAATGTCATTCTCAAGAGTTTAGGGGGGAGTGACTTACACATTTGCTTCTCCTATTGTCCTGTGAAAATTTCATAGCCCAAGGATACGTCATCATGCACAGAAAAATAGGAGCTATACCAAGATGGAGCTATTCCTTGAGAATTTCAAACTAGGAAAACCAAATTTTGAGAGTTTTAAGTAGATACAATTTTAATTTAAAAAGACAAACTTTTTGGTAAAAGGTTGCTAAAAAGTTAAGAAAAGCAGCAGCAGTAGGGAGGAGAGGAGGGGCTAGGCCTGTAGAGCAGGCTGGGCGTGGCCACAAAAGCCTGGTGGTGGCAAGAAACGGGACAGACACCTGCTTACCCTGCCAGTCAGCTACCAACTACGAGAGAACCCCCACTCAAGGAAGGATGGTCTAAGAAGAATGGAAAGAAAGAAAAAAGTGATTGGCAGGCTGAGGAGATGGTTTGGTTAGTAAACCATCTGCTGAGCCAGCAGGAGAACCTGAATTTGCCCTCCAGCATTTACATAAACCATCTAGGCCAGGGGGAAAGTACCTGTAATCCCAGAGCTGAGGTGGAGGCTGGGAGGCAGGAGGATTCCTGGGGTTTCCTGGCCAGCCAAGCCAGCCCTATCCAGGAGATCTCGAGTCGTCAGAAAGAGACCCTCTCCTGCAACCCTGTAGGTGGAACAACGATATGAACTAACCAGTACCCCCAGAGCTCGTGTCTCTAGCTGCAGAAGATGGCCTAGTCAGCCAACATTGGGAAGAGAGGCCCCTTGGGGTAATGAAAAGCTTCCCCACAGAAGTAACATATAATGCACTCCATGAGTACAGGGGAAGGCCAGGGCCAAGAAGTGGGAGTGGGTGGGTAGGGGAGCAGGGGNNGGGGGGGGGTTATAGGGAACTTCCGGGATAGCATTTGAAATGTAAATAAAGAAAATATCTAATAAAAAAAAAAAAGAAAGAGACCTTCTCTCAAAAAGTAAGGTGGGGACTGAAGAAGAAACCCTCTACTTGAACACGAGCCAGTACATATACGCCCAACCCTCCCCCAACCCCCACCACCACCACCCATGCAAGCACGAAGGCACATTAGTGGAGACTGCTGAAGTGGAATCTGTACTGCTGTAATTACAGAAGGACCAAAAGTCCTTGGCTCCGTTTGTACCCCACATCTTTGGCTCTCCAAAGGTGGTGACTTCCTCTCTTTTGACTCTAGACCATCTCCTTGCTCACCCTTCCCCCCTCACCTCCCCCACCCCGGTCTTCAGAATCTAATTCTTTTTTTTTTTTTTTAATTTNTTTNTTTATTTGTTTATTTATGTAAGTACACTGTAGCTGTCTTCAGACCCTCCAGAAGAGGGAGTCAGATCTCATTAAGGATGGTTGTGAGCCACCATGTGGTTGCTGGGATTTGAACTCAGGACCTTTGGAAGAGCAGTCGGGTGCTCTTACCTGATGAACCATCTCACCAGCCCTAGAATCTAATTCTTGTTCATCCTTCATGGAGTGTGTTATATGGTACTTCTGCGGGGAAGCTTTTCATTACCCCTATCTAGGGCAGGGAAGCTCTGGACTCGCAGAGCTGTACCTATTTCTCCTGATGAACTGTTTGATAACCATCTTTTACTTTTCTGCATCTTTCAAAGGACTGCCATTTTTTTTTTTTTTTTTTTTTGTGGTCACAGTCAAAGCTTCTCCAGTCTCGTCAACAACCCCTTCCCATCTAGCATACTGTCTGGTACATGGGGAGTGCTCACTAGACACTTGCTTGAGAAAGTTAGTGAGCTTCATTCGGTATCAACATTTATATGTATATATCTAGATACTTCAGAATATGGGAGAATAAAAAAAATATAATAATGATATCTAAAACAGTTGCTTCTCTCCCTCTGAAAATCTCAGAGGAAAGACTATTTTAGCTATATGGTGTTCAAGCTTTTATGGTGACTTGAGAACAAGTTTTTTTTTTTCTTTTATTGGATATTTTCCTTATTTACATTTCAAACATTATCCCTTTTCCAGGTCTCCCCTCCAGAAACCCTCTACCTCATGTCCCTCCCCTTGTCTCTATGAGGGTGCTCCCCCACCCAACCTCTCCCGCCTTCCTGCCCTGACATTCCCCTACACTGGGGCATCAAACCCCTTCAGGTCCAAGGGCCTCTCCTCGCACTGATGTCCAACAAGGCCATCCTCTGCCACATATGTGGCCGGAGCCATGGGTCTCTCCATGTGTACTCTTTGGTTGATGGTCCAGTCCCTGGGAGCTCTGTGGGTCTGGCCAGTTTGACACTGTTGCTACCCCCCATGGGGCTGCAAGCCCCCTCAGCTCCTTCAGTCCCATCTCCAACTCCTCCATCAAGGATACAGCACTCAGTCCAATGGCTGGCTGTGAGTATCCACCTCTGTTTTTGTCAGGCTCTGGCAGAGCCTCTCAGGAGACAGCCATATCAGGCTCCCATCAGCAAGCACTTCCCAGCATCCAGGTTTGGTGACTGTATATAGGGTGGATCCCCAGGTGAGGCAGTCTCTGGATGGCCTTTCCTTCTGTCTCTGCTCCATACTTTGTCTCGATATTTCCTCCTGTGAGTATTTTGTTCCCCCTCCTAAGAAGGAGGGCAGCATTCACATTTGGTCTTCCTTCTTGAGCTTCATATGGTCTGTGAATTGTATTTTGGATATTCCGAAGTTACGGGCTAATATCCACTTACCAGTGAGTGTATACCATGTGTGTTCTTTTGTGACTGGGTTACAGCACTCAGGATGATATTTACAAGTACCATCCATTTGCGAGAACAAGTTTTGCTTGTTATTTTCATTCATCTCCCCTTTATATTTCATTGACTCTTGATGATGGATCTTAAATCTGGTACAGCTAGCTGTTCTTTTAAGTTGGTGACTTTATTTTCAATTAGTTTTTATTTTGGGGCCCCAACACTGCTCAGTGCTACGAGACAAGCACTTTCTCCCTCCAGGTTATTGCTGGTTGAGGAAGCCATTCTGAAACAGTGAGCCTCTGCAGGCCTGGAGCCACTGTACAGGAAGGCACAGAAACCCTCACTTGCTGCCCACTAGAGGATGTGTACTGAGACTTCCTGTGCTCGCCTGGTCTCAGAAGCCCAATGCAGCGCACCACAGGGAAGCCGAGAGGCTGTTAGTAAGGAAAATCTTCTACTTGAAATGTTTCCAGGGCTTAAACTGGATCGCCTCCCACCTGGGTTGTCACTCCAGCAGAGTGTGGCCTTCGGGGTTTCTGCTGGAAGTTTAGGAGTTTCTGTTGGCAATTTAAGTAAATCAGGCAGGTGGGAAAAGGGACAATAAAGCTGAAATTCAATCTCAGAGAAATGGGTAGCGGGGACATTGTAGACACTTTATGTGGTTACTATTGAGCCAGGTATCTGACATCATATGTATGTCGTGTGTGTATTCGTTTTCCAAACTTTACTTTCATGTAACACACACATACATCATGATTTCTCTCACTAAGGTAATGTAAGAATATTTTCTGTACCATTCTGACTGTTGCCATGTCTAAAGATTATCAACACTTACAACCTATAGACAAGGAGGCTGTCTATTTTCTTTAAGACTTCAGGTAGAGAGATCTTTACTCTGGACAGAGAGAACAAATATTGAAACAAAAATCAAGACCCCATGACTCTAGCTAGTTTTAAAGTCCCCTGATGGAAATGCAAAAAAAAAAAAAAAAAAAGCTGACAATAATGCCCCACAGAAAAACTGAACCAAATATGGGGCATGAGAGAAGGAAGGCTCCCTGAAACAAGATGCAGGGGTTGGAGTCTGATCGATGGGCCGGACGAAGAGTGACAACGGCAGACCTACATGGGGAGAAGTGCGCTCCATGGAAGTATGGGGCAAGCTGAAGCTTCAGAGATGAGGGGCACTTACTGCAATTGACAGAGTAGTTGCGGGTGGATAGTACTGTGGCTGGATGACTAAGGAAAGAGGAGGAGGAGGAGGGGGAGGAAGAGGAGGAAGAGGAAGAGGAGGAAGAAGAGGAGGAGGAGGAGGAGTGTCAGCAGGGCCAGGTAATGAAGAGTAGCCTAAAGTGTGTAAGGAATTTTGGACTCAATCCATAGAAGCAAAGAGATGTCTACACACTCAGATATTTTTTTAAAAGCCATCTGTGGACAGACAGGGGGCTGGCAGGGGGTGGTGGCTTCATGCTATTGCTCAGGCGACACTTCTGGAGCTTATGAACCACGGAGGCAGAGCGAAGTGTGAAGCTTCTGAAGATGCCTCGGACGCACAAGTCTGAGCAACTGGTGGCCTGCCGTTGACACCGGAGAGATGACTTCAGGATGTCTGCTGTGTTTCTGGTATGAGTAATGGATGACTGATGATGTTCGGGCTGGGGGAGGGGATGCAAGTTGGTGCATGGGATAGGGAATTTAGGTATGGCCAGAGGCGGTTTTGTAATTGCTAAATGAGTAGATATAGTATATGCTTAGGAGCATTTCTGAACTGATGATCACAGAAGAGACGGGATGACTCAGGGATAGTGAAGGAGCTGGCATTCGGCTCTGAAGAACTCCAATACGGAGTTTTGTGTGGATGGGAGAAGACCACAAAGAAACAGAGAGATTTTCAAGATCCTCGGACATGGGAGGTATGCGCTGGAAGACTGACGGAGTCCTGAAGTTACGGGAAGACAGTGTTTTGAAAAGTAGGGATAATGCAACAATAGTGATCAGGCCTACAAAGCATGGGTAACTTCAATGAAACAAAAGTCACTGGTGACATCTTGTGACATCCGTAGAGGTTTTGCTAATGAACGGTTAAGCCACACTGGGGTAGGCTAATAATAGTAACAATATATACTCTGGGCATGTGCAAAGCTGAACATTAATATTATCATAGTGATCCAACAATTTTTTGAGGGTGATGGGTACTATTAACCATCTAGTCTACAGATAAGAAGAATGAGACAGAGAGAGGTCACATGACTGTCCCAAGTCATACATTAGCAACATGACTCGGGCTCAGCCCAGAGTCTGTCAGGAGTTCCTTCTCCAAACAGTGCAGTGTCCTGACTGTTTTTTTTTTTTTTCTTTTTAAGGTTTATTTATTTATTTTATGCATGAGTACACTTTTGCTCTCTTCAGACACACCAGACGCATCAGATCCCATTATGGATGGTTGCTGGGAACTGAACTCAGGAACTCTGGAATAATAAGAGTTCATGCTCTTAACCGCTGAGCCATCTCTCCAAGGCCCTGTGTCCTGTCTCTTAAACATGAATGTGAGAATGGATACGATATGGCATAGGGAGGTCGTGAGAGCAGCTCAGCTGTGGATGATGCACCGGGCAGCAGGTAGGTGCCCAGTGACTGTTCCTACAAGAGCAGTATTTGTAAGGCAGAGCCAAGAAATGGGTTCAGATATTGACGGGAAGAGTCTAGGAGGGAGGCTAAAGTTATCGAGGAATGAGGTGATGATCAGTGGAAGGTTCCAGAGTTGTTGGGGTGGAGCGGGGGGGTGTGTTTGCTGAGTACAGGTGTGGAGACTCCCTGCTGGAGAGGAGAAAATGGGTGCTAGAAAAAATATTTGCAGAAGGGGCCCGTTCGTTAGATCCCATCCTTGTCCTGAAATAAAAGGTGAAAGGCACAAGGGGAATGAGGGAGAGGGGGGGACAGAGATGCAGGCTGCACCCAAGAGACAGCAGCAGCAACCCAGTGCTTCCAAAAGCCTAGGGGAAAGCAACCTTAGTGACAGGATGGTTGCGGGGAGCTGAGAGGCGAAGGGAAGGCTCACAGGGAAAGTTATCAGTGAGCAGGCGAGGTCCACAGCGCCTCTACTTCCTAGCTCTCCAGGGACACGCAGAGCAGCTGAGAGCCAGCCCTTCTGGGTGGGAGAGGATGGGACTCAACAGTAACTACTGGGAACTGAGGTGGACAGTACACTCAGGCCTTTTTAGTTCACGTGCAGAGCTAAGAAACTCATGGGACCCGTGCCCTGGTGGACACTGTGAGGGACCTGGAGCAAGTCACCGTCAGGTGTGAACTTCTCGGCTGTCCACACAGGGTTCTTGTTAGAATCCAAGAAAACAATGCTTTTTCGGCCAAGCACTTGTGAAAAAAAAAAAAAAAAATGAGCAGATTGGGATAATGGGAAAGCAATGACATTCTCAGTTCCCCAAGGGAGAGCTGAGCTCTGGAAATAACTTAATACGTGAACCATAGGAACGTTTCAGAAAGAAAAAAAAAAATGCTTTCAACATTCTCAATAGGCTTCAGAGAGACAATCACCATGAAAGAGGAGCAAGGCCCATGAGAACAGGACACAGAATGAAAATAAAAACGCTGTTTGGGGAAGAGACAGAGACTCTGCAGACATGCAGGAATTTTTTTTTTTTTCCTGCTTAGAGAGACGAAAGACTTTCATGAGGCTCTCCCTGTGAGTTCATTAGTCTTCACAACTCTGAGAGGCAGATGTTCGTTCCCATTTTAGAGGAGGCAAAAAACCAAGGTTCCCGTGACCTCTGACTATGGCCGTACGTACTCGGTTGCTTGCTCTTGGAAAATTCTTGTCTCAGAGTTTCACTTGTCACTGGGCCATGGCGACACCTCCGTGCCAGACTTTCCTCTGCTAAAGCAGTTTCCTATGCAGCTTATCTATTTCAGGACATAAATGGAAGGACAGTGGCCTGTCCCACGGCTGCCCCTCCCTTACTTGCTGTGTCCCTCCTGGCTCGGATGGGAGGCATACAGAAGGCCCTAGGACCACATTCCAGCCTCAGCTCCAACATTTACCAAGGATTCTCCAGTGCTTCCGTTTAGTGAGTATGGACAGGTACCTCCTTCTCAGGAGTCTCCACAGAACTCATACTCAATTAGCAACGGCACTTGCCCTTACCCATCTAGGCTGGGAGAGCTGGGGAGAAGACGATGGAGGAGAGCGGGCTGCTTTGACAGTGGGAAGGGGGAGCCGAGTCCTTGGCTACCCCTTCACTAGCCACGGTATCGCACTTTCAATTTGGGCCCTGGACTCCACTACCAGAAAATCCAAAAAACAAAACAAAACAGCCAAAAGTACTATAAAAGACACAAAAGTCAACAAGAGAGGCCATGATGGGGGAATAAGAGGTTCAGGTCGGGCAGAAGATGCAACCTTCTAATGGTGACACTAAAGGTTGTCTGAATTTGCTCGGCTGGTGAGGAAGCATCCTATTGAATGGGACTTTAATATGATCTAAACTTCCACCTTCATTCTAATTTTTTTCATGTCTAAGAAGATTATTTTTTACAGTACATTTTAATCTTTTTGTCAAAAATCTTCAGTGTGTCTGAAGATAATGTGTGTAAGGAGAAAGCTCCTGCTCTCATTTCAGCGGAAGCTTGAGAAGACACGGAAAGGTGCCAATAAGAAAACAAGACGGATCCCAGGAGTCTGGCTGACTTCGGTGGGACCTAGACTTCAGATCTGAAACCATTTGGGACTGGATCGTAAAAGGGAAATCACACTGAAGTCTGAGTTCACTTTTTTTTTTTTTTTTTTAATGTTGTGAAGTTGTTTAATGAACACATTTGGGATAATGAGATTCGGAATATGGAATCTGTCTTAAAGCATCAGGGCTGTGAGACAATAAAAAGCAGATTTTCATGTCCCTCAGAGTTGTTTCTGATTTCTAAAGCACAGACTGTGTGAACGAGGGAAGTGAATCACACAGTGAGGGAAAGAACTTAACACCCTAACCAGAATCCTCAAACCCTGAAGAAGAAAACATCAGTGCCTTCCTTGCTGTGTGCAGAGGAGCTTCTGAGAACTGACTTCTGAGAACTGACTACAGCAAATGAGTTTCTACTGGGATGGAGGCCTTGGTCTGTGGGCTCTGCAGGAAAGCACGGGTCCTCCTGCCCCCATCCTCTTCCATAATTTCAACCCAAGAAAGCTGGGGCTCAAAAAGGTGAAGTGGGGGAAGCTGGGGCCCCAACCCAGGAAAGGGTCTTAATCCCCAGACCTGACCACACTTGATGTTTTCTTCAACATACACAGAAAAACAAAACCTTCCGTAAGAAATTCAGCCGCAGGACTATTGACTCAGGAGGAGGCAGCAGGGGGATTAGTTAATAGTGTGGTCTCTGAGCCCATATCCATGAGCTTGCGCTATCATTTTGGTAATAGGCTAGTAGTGTGTCTCAGGAATGCTATCCATCCTCTGTGAGCTTTGATTCCTTCTCTGTAAAATGGGTAAGAAATGCTTACCTTACTGCAGAGTGATCTGAAGGAAATAAAAGAGCATTTGAGAAGCGTGTAGCAGTGGAGTATCTGTCTCCAAGGAGTATCATGATCCATGATACTCATTATTCTGCTGTAGACCAAGGGCGTCTTAGAAAAGGGTACAGAGAAATGTGTAGGGGGTGATGGTGGAGGGGGTTGTATGGGAAGGGAATTCAGAGCACCTCAGAAGTGGACAGAATACTTGCATCTCAAGTATTAGAGCAACTAAGAGGGAACCACGGCAGGCAGGCATACGTGTGTCTGTGTGTCTGAGGAGTCTAGAGGGACCAAGGGAAGACTCCGACGGAGCTGGGGCGGGGTGCGCAAGCTCAGAGATGACAGTGAATGAAGGTCTTCAACGACCTTATCCAAATCTAGGAGGAGAACAGAATAAGACAGGAAGGAGACTTAGGAGACAGGACCACCAGACTCCAACAAGAGTAGCCAGCCAGCCTGGCCAGCAGCCCTGAGGTACAGTCAACTTGCCATGCTCAGCACTGGGAAGAAGCCCCATTTACTGTATAATTATCACACGATAAGAGGAATAGTTTCCCCCATCTTGGCATGGAGTTCTGGAATGATCGAGTACAACACCAGTATGCTATCAGAAGACTTTGTTTCCTGATTCTCTCACCGTTGGGTCACTGGCATGTCGGGCCATGAGACAGTCTGGAAGGGAGCAAAAGCCAGTACCTTTTGACAATAATTAAACCCTTGGATTTGTATAATGGGACTTGACTCGAGGGGCATTGTTTAGCTCTTGGCAGAGCTCTGAATGCCTAGGGCAGAACACCAAAGGGGGGGGGGGAGTCTACTTTGAAAGCTTTCTCAGAACAAATCTGAGGGAATTTGCTGGTTAATGCAAGCGCATGTCTAAACAAGTACTGGTTTGCTGAGGGAGTCCATGGGGCTGGCAAGCTTCACTTGGCACAGAGAGCATGAGTAATGAATGCTTCATTTTAACGAGGGACCTTGGGGGTCTATAAGGAGGACTATGTGGTATTTCCCATGCGTCTCTTTGGAACGTGGGCTGATTGTATACACAGAGGAAGATAAGTCATCAGAAAGAACACGGTTCCTGAAACATCCAGGCTCTGCAAGATCATTTAATAGCACATGAATAAATTCTCAAAACTACACCACAGCTCGCAGAGAGAACTTCCCGTCCCTGGCATAAGCCAAAACACTGCAGTGATGAACTTGCTGGGGAAAAGAGCCGACGTTTAAGGCCAGAGGCTGTCTCAGAGAACCCCCTGAGTGACTGTGCATCTTCCGCCGTGGATTTTTCTGAAGGGAAGTTTTCTATATCAAGTTCTTATTTACAAGGCACACAAATCCATTTCTAAGACCTAACATTATTTATTTACATTTCACCAGCAAGACAAATCTCTTGGACTTTTTCTATCAGAGAAAGTCAATATTTAAGATTCTGGGCAGGAAATTAAAAAACAAAAACAAACAAACAAACAAAAAAAAAAACCTAGAAAGTGATTAGGAACACAAACTCCCCAAGTCCTCATAAATCGTGTTTCACTAGTTGGTGGAATGGCCAGAGCCGCAAGGCAGGGATGTTACCCCCCCCCCCGCTTATTCTGAGGTCTAGACTCTGAACATCACTTCCTGTTGCCCAGTCTTCTTTCATCTAAGGTCTTGGATATTATATTATGGTTTATGCAAAGGGTGTGAAGACCCATGTAGACCCTTCTCTTTTCGAAGTGTAGGCTTGCTGGATTAAAATACTCCATGGAGACTGGATCTCCCAACTTGTTCAGGGTGGGAGCAGGATTATGAATAGTCATGAGGTGTTTGCAAAAATGCTTGCCAGGGCGCTAGGGCTAAAGGAGAGGCTGGTGACCTGGAACTCAGAGCAAGAGAGTGCCAAAAGGAAGAAGAGCTCAATGGAGAATCTCCCCCCTGTGTTAATATAGCAAAGTGGACTTGGAATTATGAAGAGAAATTTAACATTCTCTGTGCTAAGATAATTATATCAAAGTGTTGAAACACGATAAAGACTGAAATTAACACAAAACATACTTACTAAGCAAAATTCTTATCAGATAAACTTGGCACTATATCCTTGGGCCTGCAGTGTGCTCATGAGACTATATGGAGATTTCTTGTGGTTTACCTACCCAGATATCCAAAAACACATCAGCTGAGTGCATTCTACTTGTAACATATCATTTTAAGATGGGTTTTCAGTAGATCCACAAACATGTACATTTTCACCTACAGAAGTTGGCTCATCTTGCCTTCACTTGTGTGTGTTGCAGACCCCATTCCCCCTACAAAAGCAACAACAAGAACACAAACCCCAGCAAAAGAAAAAAAAAAGCCTTTAAGCTATAGAACTAGTGTCCAAGACAAACATTTAGTTTGAAAACAAGTTGAAAAAAACGTAGCCTTGGAAGGCGCACTGCTTACATGGGATTGTTCAACAAATTCCTGCTGTGTGAGGTTTGGCATATATTTCTAAAAATATAAGCATCTGGGGGAAACAAGACAAAGCCCAGGTCTTGGACCAAATGAGGCACGCAGTGTGAATCTGTTAGTGATTATAGCCATAATGCATTAGCTGCCTAAATTTAGCGGTGCGGAATCTAATACAGTACGAACGCCCAGCAGGCTCGGTCCTTACCATAATATATAGCCCACGGAGAAGGTGCATATGGCGGCGAGTCCGCTGCTCCTGCTGGGATACTGATGGTAGGATGTTCTCATCTCGATCAATATAAAGGGCAAAACCGTTGTGTGCTGGAAGAGAACAAGGAAGACTAGATTCTTATCATGGCACCTTTACAGTCATTTCTCTCCAACAGGAGAACAAATGGTACAATTCCCCAGGACAGACCCACAACAGACACCCGTGCGTGGCTCTCCCCTGAGAGACGGCGACAAAAACATGTACTGCAGCATCTGGTCTGTCAGTACTTTCATTTCCTGTACCTGAAGCATTGAAATTTTATTTGATATTTACAATGTGAAATTTGCATAATAGAAAAGTGTGAAGGGGGACCAAGGAGAAGACAGAGACAAAGAGAAAGCGGAGTGCATTTTCATGCTCAGTGTCCGCTCCATTTTCAACAGTCCAGGAGCTCCTTCCTGCCTAGGGAATGGTCCTGCTCACAACTGGCTCACCTCCCATCAATTAATGTAATCAAGATCACCCCCTGCAGGTATGCACGGAGACCCATCCTCAGAGCATCCTAGATCCTGTCAAGGTGACAGTGAACACTAGCAATCACTGTGTGTGTGACACTTTTTCCATTCTATCACACTGGCTACACATGGTTAAGATCATACTGTGAAAGGAGTTTTGTTTCAGCTTCCCAGTACTGCAGCTGAAGAACATTTTCAAATGTAAATAGTATATTTAAAACTCATATTTTAAATATTTTTTAAAGATCTTAAAGATTTAATATTAAATATGCTTAAAGTATTTAAAATTTGTGTATGTGTATCTATTATGGAAATAGCATTTATTTTTTCCCTTTTATTGAAAAATAGCCTTTTTTTCTCATATAATATCCCTCCACGTCTCCCAGTGCTTCCATATCTCCCCTCCCATCTGGATCCACCCCCTTTCTGTCTCTTGCTAGAAGACAAATTGGCACCTAAGGGACGATAGTAAAATAGAACAAGATAAAACAGAACCAAACAACTTGGAAGAGGTCAAAGCCAACAAGCAGAATGTAAAGAGTCCAAGAAGAGGCACCAGAACCAGATACCACTGCAAAGACACACTCGGACACACTCGGACACACTCGGGCACACTCAGACATACCCGGGCACACTTGGACACACTTGGGCACACCCAGGCACACTCGGACACAGCATCGGGAATGGCATTTAAACTCAAAAGCGGAAGCCATGAGATAGAAGTAAAACTTGTAAGGCAATTAATTAATTAAAAAAAACAAAAGTCCCAACACCACTTGTATATATTTTTACATAAGCACAGTATGTTTCCCTACGGCCTTTTCAAACATCCTGTTATTTACCTTTCTTACCCCCCACCCCCACCCCGCTGACCTCTCCTCCCGTATGTCCCGTCGAGTCCCCTGACTTTGCCATCTTTCTGCATTCAGAACACTTATGTTCTACTATTTCCTTCCCCTGTGCTCTTTCCCCAATCCCCTCTGCTCACGTTCCCTTTATACCTTCCTGGCTTCCGTGGTCACTCCAAGTTCTATAGTCAAATCTACAGATCTGGGGGTAGGATCTACAAACAAGAGAGAGCACACAGGGTTTGTCCTTTTGCTTCTGGGCAGCTCTTCTCAGGTTAATATTCCCAGTTCTATCCGTTTATCTGCAAGCTTAATGACTATATTTTTCTTTACATCTGAAAAAATCCTATTGTGTATTTGTACCATTTTTCATTATCCATCCATCAGTCCACAGAGATCTAGGCAGTTTCTACTCCCGACCATTGCAAACAGAGCACCAGTAACCACGGTCAATCAAGTCTCTCTGTAGTGGATGTTGAGTTCTTCAGATACAAGCGGAAGCATGATACGATGTAGTCACATGATTCATGTGTTTTTAGGTTTTTGAGTATTCTCCACATATATTCTCATGGTGGCTACATCAGTTTGCACTGCCACCAACAGTGAATGAGAATTCCTTTCCTTCCACATTCTTCCACCATTTACTGCCAGTTGTTTTCTTGATCTTAGCCATTGTTGACTGGGGCAGATGAAATCTCAAAGTAGTTTGAATTCACATTGCCTTGACTGCTAAGGATATTAAACACTTTCAGAGATGTTTTTTTTTTAATCATTCAAAATAAATGCAATGTATTTCACGATAAAGGTCCTAGAGAGACTAAGCCTGGAGAAAACATACTTCGACATAAAGGATATATGTGACCAACATCCCACATAAATCCTAAATGGAGAAAAACTAGAAGAAATCTGAAGTGGAAACTTAAGGTTTCTTTGCAAAAGTCAGTTGGATGGTGTTTTGCTGAGGCAAACACGTGAAGGAACATTTCAATGAAGCAGACACAGGAGAAAAGATGCCCTGCTAAAGCAAGCATGTGAAAGGGCACGTGATGTTTGGAGCATTATAAACAAGGCTTGATGGACAGTTCAGACAGTGCAGGATGCTGAGCTTGGCTTGCTGTTACAGCCAGCTGTGTAATGCTTGTGGGTCTCTTGTCTTGTCTTCTCTGAGCTTTGATGCTTTGAAGTAAGCACAGCCAAGAACGTCTCCGGGCATTCATCAGGATCCCTCCTGCTGATTTGTGCTGAGGCTGAAGCCTGGCTGTCTCTGCTAGGTCATGCCACCTCTGCTGAGTTGAGTTTGTTATTCTGACTCTACTAAACTGGACTAATAGTGTATCTGTGAAGTGTTTGCAAGTGGATCAAGCTGCCGTTGCTAACCTGTAGGGTTGTGGATCTCGCATCTGCGCAGGGGAGGCTGGGTCTATCCTGGAGCTGGGGGCAGGGGGGGACAGGAGGGGAGAGTGCTGGGGGGAGGGGAACTCCAGCTAGTCCTATGGGGTAGTCCTTGGCTTGATCATGGCAGTGGGCTTGAGCTCTGTTGGGAGTACAGAGGCCTTCTATGGGGTATTAGACAGCAGCTCTGTAGGTGAAGGCCTTCTCCATGGCTCTCTATGGCAGATTCTGATGAAAAGAGGCAGTCCATGATTTTAAGACATTTATTGTCACGGCAGAAAGTGGATGTGTAAAACCATACCCCATTTCTCAGGGTGGGCCTGAGAGTAAATACCTTTAGCAGGGAGGAGTGTCTGGGGAGGAAAGCTTATTGGCTAAGCCCTCCAGGCCTTTAGGTATCTCATTAAAATGAGCCTATATGAGCACAGGTAATGGTCCTCTACCTATGGAGGGCCTTGGGATGTTGCTTGGGGCAGGGAGGCCGATTTCCAGACAACACAGATGGGAGTTTCTCCAAAGAACTCTTCCAAACCGTCCCACTTCCCCCATATCCTTTCTTTCTCACTATCGGTGGGGTGGTGGATTAACAGGGAGGTTAAAGCATTTAAAATAAGGTTTGGAAAAAATTTAAAGTTACAGCAATCTCATTAAAATCAGGAACCAGACATGGCTGTCCACCCTTCTTGCTCCTTTAAACGCTGCTTGAAGCCCCAGCTAGAGCAGTTAGGGAAGAGAAGGAGATTAAAGGGATCCAAATAGGAAAAGGAGTCAAATGACTCCTTCTTGCAGAGGCCATCCTAAAAACTCTACAAGAAAACTTTAAAAAAACAACTATCACTTTCCTCACAGTGGCAAGATACAAAATCAACTTAGAAAACCCAGCAGCCTTTCTGTATACTGATAATAAATACACCGAGGAAGAGACTATGGAAACACCATTCCCTACAGCCCCAGCAACATCTAGGAATAAACCGAACAAGAGTGGTGAAATTCCTCTCAAGAAAACCCTTAAACTGGGGCTGAAGGGATGGCTCAGTGGTTAAGAGCACTGTATGTTCTCTCAGAGGTCCTGAGTTCAATTTCTAGCAACCATGTGGTGGCTCACAATCATCCATAATGTGATCTGATGATCTCTCTGGCATGCGGGTATACATGCAAATAGAGCACTCAAATACATAAAGTAAATAAGTAAATAAATCAATGAATCTCACAACTTTAAATCTCTGAACAAAGAAACTGAGGAAGATATTTGAGAAAGTTTTAATATGCCATTTTAGAAATTCTTTTTTTTTAGAACACTAGTCTAGACCTATACTGCCTAAGATTTTGCTATGTGGATGTTCTCAAATTTATATAAGCAATGCTCATTCTTGGGCAGTATGTGGCAAAGGATTTTGAATTTCCCTTTACTAGAAATACCATGATGCACGTTGCTTCTGTTAGATTACTGCCTGAGAGTGAGCTGCAATAAACCTTCAAGGCTCCCGACAGTCACTCTCAAATCATGTCTGTAGCAGCATGGCTCAAATTCAAACGATGTTGAATTTGAACCAGTTTACACCTGTATTGTGTAGCTATCATTGTGACAGATAAAAGGAGAATTCCCAGGAGCTGAATGGAACATTTCTTTCTTCTTCTGGTTGAATGGCTACTGTACATACCAAGCATGGTGGGCCAGGGCAGAGGCTGATCCATTCCAGGAGACAAGAAAGATAAAAGGCAGGCTCTTGAATTCCTCAAGGATCAAATGCTCTTGGTATGGAAATCTAATGGAAAGGCATATGGTCTAAGGTCTTAGTGAAAACTGCATGCTCCCCAGAGCCCCAACATCTTCCATCTTTGGAGATATTTTTGAGAGTACAAAGACTGCAGAACCAACAATGAAGCCCTTAGTAGGTTTCAGTCTTATGTAGCACCTCCCAAAACACTATGAAAGAATCTTTGTCCTGTGCTTACTATATTGTTTGCATATTCAAAGGAAAAAGGCAGGAAATGTAATGTTATGATTTTCAAACTCTAGTATATTTTAGTAAAACAGAATCAGGTGGCAGTATGTGTTGGCAGGTGAAAGATATGTTGAAGATATCAAGAAAGTTTTGGAAAAACTTTTGGCTCATATTCATAGAAAAAAATGGAAAGTAATAATTTTGAAATACGTATTAAAGTGCTGGATATTCCTGGCCACAGCATGCTCTGATAGATATCATCTCCTTCTGAGTCTTCATTAATAAATGTGTGAAATTCCATGTGTACGTTGAGTGATTCTATAGACCACTAGCTTTATAGTTTACCTTTAATCTTCTCTATTCTTGTTGTGATTATTTTGAAACAGTACAGTCAGCTCTATGGTGAACTATGCAAGAGGTGCTATGTGCAAAGACAGATTGTATTTTAGAAATGTATTCTATTGTTTTTTTCCCCCTTAGAATCTAGTTACCCCAGATAACAGTGGCTGGGAATTTCACCAATAGTTTGAGAAATCAGTGGTAATACTACAGTATGAAAAAAAAAATGAAAATGCACTGCTCATCAAATGTGATATAGAAAAAGATCTGCAAATTGCACTTTTTCTCTGAAGATGAGGTTGACCCTGAAGGCCTGGGTGGCTGATAAGTGACAGGGCTATGATTTGGGCTGGTTGTTATGTAGAAATGTCTAAACTTGCCTTCTTTATTCATTTATCCAGAATGAGTTGAAAATGAGCCACTTTTCAATGAACTGAATGTAAACCACCAACCCGAATAGGATCAGTTGCCCCATTACTTTCCTGTCCCTCCCATGCCTGCTGCTGGTGATGTTGAGCTTGGCAAGGTCAGGTTGTGCTTTGCTGATGCCAGACAGGATGTGGGCTGGGAAAAGGAAGAGCTGATAGACCACTGCATTACTGGTGTCCTTTGTATGAGAAGGGGGCAATGAACTCCATCAGTGACATGACTGATAGCCAGAGGTCTTTGGGTGGCTAGCTGCACATGTGCAGATGTGGCCAGTGGCAAATTCCAAGGGAAAGATTTTTTTTTTGTAGTTATTTGTTCTTTTTTAAAATCATGATAAGATCTCTTCCATTCGTAATTTTCGCGTACAAAAGAATTTTCAGTCTCCCACCTAAATATTTTTGGTGCAAATTAGTCTTGCTTATTAAGAGGATATGTCAGTAAGACAAACACAGTGACAAGCATTTATCTCAAATTTAAATGTTGCCTTATAGATAAACTTTTATGCAACAAAAAGTAAGTTATGCATGCTCCTGTAATAGCTGACCTCAAAGGCCAAACCTGGACCAGCAAGAACACTTAGCTCAGGACTAATTGTGCAAGAACTCCAGTGTCAGTGTACTCCTGGGTAGCCCTCCACCTTGAGGACCTGAGTACCAGGTACATTCTCAATTAGGAGCCCGACTACATGAGAATGGAGAGGTTGCATTTCGCTTGTGGGACATCTCTTTAGCACCTAGAAAAGACCCTGGGATATTGGACGAGGACACCCAATAAGTATTTGTTGTGATAATCTTTGAAACCATACTCTAAGAGGATACTATTAACCCCACTCAGCAGACAAGACAATACGAGGCTCAGGTTATCTTTCAAAGAATATCCCAGAACTGCTAGGTCTGGAGTGATGATTCAAACGTAGGCTGCTTTAAGCCCACCTCTAAATCTTTTCTTCGCATTAGAATCACAAGTGTGTATGAACCCACCTCAGGCAAGTGCTCCACCACAGAGCTATCTATATTCCTTCCTTTCCATCTCCTTTTACTTTTTAATTTTAATACCGAGTTCTACTAAGTCACCCAGGCTGGCCTCAAAGAAACTGTCCAGTCCAAGCAGACCTTGAACTTTTGGTCTTTCTACCTCAACCTCAAGTATCTGGAATTAGAGGACCATGCTACCAGGCCTGTTCCAGAAGTGCATTTTAGAACGACATCTGAGTTGAAGAACATTAGACTTGGTAACCCTATGACAGAGCTTATGGAAATTACCTCCCAACAGACCGAATCACTTTAGCTCAGGCTCATAAGAACCCACAAGGTTTTTGTTGCAGAAGAAAAGAACAACTTTTTTGGTGTTGTTGTTCCTGTAGCACACTATCATTCACTAACAGTAAACAATAAAACCAGTGATCATGACACCATAAAGCAGTGTTGGGATGCCAGTTATGAGTAGGTGGAAGCAGAATTTCCTGAATATGAGAAACCACAGTGTTCGCAGGTAGATGTAGATGTATTGTGGTGAAAGAAACATGGAGACAGTTTGGTCAACAATTGCACTAGATTGTTCTTTGCACTTGGTATTATGATTTGCTTTATAAAGCTTACCTGCCTTAGGTAATTCACTATAGCAGAGAAAAGAGACTCATACAGTTGTCAGTGAACAATTTCTGAGTGACTGAAGTTAGACTTGTTTCAGAGTCCTGTGAGGATGGTTGACTGCCAAGTGAGTCAACACTTTATCTGGTCAATATAGAAACTCTGTCTTAGAATAAACTGGTCTAAGATATAGTAGTTATTATGTAAGCTCTGTCATCCACTGTTGTATTTGGAAGCCTGCATCCCAAATAAGAAAGCATGAGTATTTCATGGGCTATTGCATCTGTGTGTTTTCTTAGGGTTTGGATGAGTTCCCTGTGGTGCAGCAGAGTGACTTCTGCCATGGACTGATCAACATCACGTGGCAAAGTTCTAACACTGAGTGGATACATGTGGTAGAGTCTCCCCCACACGGAACAGTCCTCAGACCTAACAGAGACATAGATATACAGAAACCCCACAATTTACGTGTGACATGTCAAGTGAAGAGATGGAGGAGGGAAAAGAGTGTTTGCAGATGATGCTCAAAGGAACAATGCAATGTAGTTACGCAGGGCAATTAGAAAGCTGGCCTGTGGGACCTAGTGTGGGCCACTCGCCTCCTTATCACACACTCCAGGTGGGAGTCTTGCACACTCTGAAGCTTAAAATAATTCTTTACAGAATAAGGGGGATAACTTAGTGCTTGTCAAACTTCCGTCAGAAAGGCTAATGCTCTGAGTTTGGTTTGCCCATACATTAGGACTGAGTGATTTATGGTTAGATAGAAAAGACACTGATACAAGATACTTTTAGGGACCCTCAAAATATTAATGTTTTTAAGGCCAGAAGGAAAAGCCAGAACTTCAGAGTTGAAGATTATGTTCACATTCACCCACACAGATAGACCAGTACACACCAACAGAGGGAAAGCCCCATGACCATAAAATGGCCAAGACCTAAAAAACTCAGACCAAGATCTTGACACAGCTACTGGGTTTGAAACAAAACATTTTTTTTTCTCATTCAATTCATGTTTCCTTAAATATCCAAAAATAAACTATTTAAGTTTTAGAGATGGAATATCACTTTCATAAAGAGAAATTAACCATAAAAACAAATACAATAAAAAATGAATCAACCTAAGGTGTCCACCAGTCATGTTTTCTTGACGGAGACCTTGGTTAGGAGGCCTCATATATGTCAAATAGGGATGCTAAGTATGAGAGGGGCCTTAAAGACACATTCACAGGAAGTGAGGATTTGCTAATATAATCAAAAGGACAATGAACAGGGAATTATCTTTGGCTATCTGATTTAGTAACGTTTAATGGCAGAGCACTGTGGCATGCAGCATCTCTTGCATACTCTTAGAGCTACAACTATAACTAGGATCCTGAAGTCCTCCAATGGCACATGCGTGAAAGGCCTGGTTCCTGGCTTGGAGATGTTAGGACATGGCAGAAACTTGAAGAGGTGGGGTCTGGTGGGAGGTATTGCACTCACCGAGAATGCGCACTAGTAAGACACTGTAGGAACTCGCTCTCCTTCTCTTCCCGTGTTTCATTTCTCGGCTATGAGTAAGTTAGTGGCTTTGCTCTGCCTCACATCCCTGCCAAGCACAGCAGGGCCAACTAATTATGGACCGATACTCTAAAACTAAGAGCCAAAGTCAACCTTTCTCTTTTAAATTGATTATCTCGGAAGTTTGTTAGAGTAACCGTGAATTGATTGACACAAATACAGGGTGCATACACTAGGAAACACGACTATAGGTTGTTGATAAGTTCTTGTTGTACTTTCTCACTACCACACTGTTTGTGAATGGATGGCTTTTGCCAGAAATACAGAGAGGTGTGCAAGTAGCAAGTTAAGGAATTGATGTAGGAAGAATGTACTGTTATTTAACAGTATTAAAGAAGCAGGTTTACAGCCGGGCGTGGTGGCACACGCCTTTAATCCCAGCACTTGGGAGGCAGAGGCAGGTGGATTTCTGATTTTGAGGCCAGCCTGGTCTACAAAATGAGTTCCAGGACAGCCAGAGATATACAGAGAAACCCTGTCTCGAAAAACAAAACAAAAAACAAAAAAACAAAACAAACAAACAAACAAAAAAAGAAGCAGGTTTACACTGCGCATGGCTATGGACTGCAAGACCTTTATGACTCTTGGTGAGGGCAACCAGCAACCCAACCTATAAGTAAAGCGAAGTTTAAAAAAATAACCTCTATCATTGACTCGAAGAAGGACAAAGCTACACATGATGGCACAAAATCAGGGGAAGAGAGATGGTGGGCTTGAGGACATCTTAGGGCCATTTTATGTCTCAGAACAGACAGTCCTCAAAACCGAAGATTAAAAATAAGATTTGGGGGTACTGGTTAGTTCATATTGTTGTTTCACCTATAGGGTTGCAGAGCCCTTCAGTTCCTTGGGTACTTTCTCTAGCTCCTCCATTGGGGTCTCTGTGTTCTATCCTATAGATGACTGTGGGTATCTACTTCTATATTGGCCAGGCATTGGCATAGCCTCACAGAGATAGCTATATCAGTGTCTAGCTGCATATATAGCAGAAGATGGCCTAGTCATCCATCGTTGGGAAGAGAGGCCCCCTGGTCTTGCAAACTTTATATGCCCCATAGAGGGGAACGCCAGGGCCAAGAAGTGGGAGTGGGTGGGCAGGGGAGCAGGGTGGGGGTGGAGGGTATAGGGGACATTCGGGATAGCATTTGAAATGTAAATGAAGAAAATATCTAATAAAATAAGTTAAAAAAAAAAACAAAAAAATTAAGATTTGGGGACTGCCCTCTGCCATTTTTCTAGCCGTACTGTTCTCTGAAACACCTCACCCCCCATAGGGGAGACACAAAGCCAGCTTTGGAATGTGAAACATAAGCAGCTTAGTTCAGTAATAAAGAAAAGGCATCCCAGTGACCTCTGTGCAACTGGAGGGCAGGGGCAGTTTCCACAGAGTTCTCTCAGCTATAGGTACCTCAGTTACCAGGTAAGTGTGTTCCTCTTAGGTGGTAGGGTATCTGTTTTTCTTACGTCTCTATGACAAGAGGATCACCAATCGGAGGATGTCTCTATATACGTGTTTGTGAACATCTCTCTCTGTGTACATGTGTCAGTGTGCATGTGGGTGCCCGGGTGACCCAGACTGAGGCACAGGCAGATGTGTGATTGGCCCTGCCTAGGGGAATAGGGTAAAGGTGTCCCTAATGTTCATCAGATTTACAGGTCCAGCAAAAAGAAAGCAAGGGGAAACCTGCCCTAGTGCTGCATCAAAGACGCTGCACCGTCCCATTACAGCTTGAATTTTCTGTTATTACCTTGGTCACTTACATGCGGAAAAAAAAAGGGATTAAACTGAGAAATCTTTAGTTGGTAATAACACAAGAAGGATCTTCTAGGCTTAAAAGTAAAGTCATTTAATTTGAAGTGACAGAAAGAGTAATGTCATAAACATGCACATTATCAAAAAGCACATGGAGGGACCCATGGCTCCAGCTGCATATGTCGCAGAGGATGGCCTTATCTGGAATCAATGCAGGGGGGAGGGAGCTTGGTCCTGTGAAGGCTCGATGCCATGCCCCAGTGTGGGGAAATGCTAGGGTGATGAGGTGGGAGTGGGTGGGTGGGGGAGCACCTTCATAGAAGCAGGGGGAAAGGGGATGGGATAGAGAATTTGCAGAGGGGAAACCAGGAAGGGGGATAATATTTGAAATGCTAATAAAAATAACCAATAAAAAATAAATTAAAAGAAAAAAGCACAAGATGCTGGCTGACTCACTGTCCACACAACTTTTACCATTGCAATGAAAGCCCAGTGTTGGGGGGAGTGCAGCAGAAACTCTTGGGGGCCACTGGAAATTCAGCACAAGTGGGGCACAGCTCCTCTGCCAGGGGTACGGAAACAAGACCCTAGACAGCTTGGAAACAAATGGGAGAAGGTCCATTTGTGTGAGCTGAAGTTTCCAGGGTGTGGTGGCGTGGGGGGGGGGACGGGGGGGGGTCAGACAGGCACACGTGTGTTAAGGACTCTACGAGGCTGACTGACTGATAAGAGCTTTTGTGATTGGGGAAAGCCGACACAGCCATTTATCTTAGGATTTGTCTTAGGCTCTCATCATTACTCACCTCTGCATTTGTCCCAATATTCCTGTAATGGTCAAGTGTAATCCTTTTTGGAAGGAACAAATAAAGGGCAAGTGTCTACCAACCCAAATGGCAAAAATGTTATCACCAAATCCCTTGATTTATGACTTTCTGTTGGGCATGGTATTTGGGGTAACCTGAATTGGTATTTCTGGGCTGTCATCATGTCATCTGACTCCAGCCCGAGCTTTTTCTTTTTCTCTCTGAGGTAAGAGAGAATGTGTTTTCCCATGGGCAGTAGCAGACCTGAAATCTTACATCTGACTTTTGTTTTATTCTGCAATTATTGTTATTAATCCTATTAGATGGTTAATTCAAGGTGTGCCATCCCCCCCAGGAAACATCCTTCACGATGGATCCAGTGTCAATTACTATGGTCTCTGCTTCTCTGGAAGTTTAGTGACACTTCCTTTTGTCATGTGCTTTCCTTTCCTAGGGGTGGAGGAACATGACTTTGAACCTTTCTTTTGTTGATGGTGTCTTTGTGGCATGGTGTTTACCATCTGTTCATGCTGACTGTGATGTCAAGTTAAAGGACTTACATAAGAGCAATGTCCTGTTCACAATGAGATCAGAAACTGTGACCCAAGATCAAAAAACATAGGTTCAGGTGGAAGCAACCCAAGCAACAGAATGATCCAGGCATTTAGCTGGGACATCCGTTCCAGCAACTCCTAGAATGTGGTTTTAATCACAACAACTAAACAGTGTCACACATTAAACACAGACGTGCATATTTTTGCATCATGGGAACAATTACACAAGGACAGTAACAGACTAGAGGGGCTGTTAGAAAAGACACATTTATAAGTATTTTTACTGTGACTTGAAGATAGTAAGTCCCTTTTGCTGAATCTTCCTAATGCCTATGCTGAGGTGTGTCCATGAGGTGCTGAGGGGCTCTGGCATTATGTTATATGGGAGGTAACACTGTACTGTGCATCCTCTCCTTATTTACAGCCCAGCATCTTGTAGACCATCACTTATAGGGATTTTCTCTTTCTGTGAATGGATGCCAGCGACCGTGCCCACTGCACTGTAAAATGTTAAAGGACTTTTCAGGGGCCTAGCTTTCACTGCTGAGCACATTACACAGTTATCACTGGTAGTACTCACAGCCTAGCACCTCTAATTGCTACCCTTAGACAGAAAGTGACAAGTGTCACACAGACACGGGGGACATGGCACGGTGTGGGGTGGGGAGCTGGGGGGATGTCCCCAGGCCTCTGCTCTTACTTTGGTGGACCAAGGAAACATGTCACACAGCAGCAGACCTCTGGGCTGGGTTTCTCCAAGGGCTTCGGAGATGACTTGTAGGAGCTGGTTGACAACAGCAAACATAAGTCATTGTGAACTCAGTTCTGAAGGCTCCCTTCTTGGTCCCCGCCTAAGCCTCCTGCCTCACCTTCCCTGCCACTCTGTCTCCTTACGTACAACTGCCTTTTTCCTTTCTTCTCTCCTTAATCTTAATAATATATGCAACACAAGGCAAGCAAGCAAAGAAAGAAAGAAAAGATAAAAAAAAAAAACCCTGCTGATCTATAACTTTGGCTAATATCTGTTTGAGCACATGAAAACAAGACTTTCCCCATCTCTCTATGACTATGATACTTCCCTCATTTTTAATTGTTGCACATAAATATGGTATATATAAAAGTAAGAATACCTCCCATCGACTGAGCTGAAATATGCTGAGCTGAGAGTAGATAATTTCTACTCTGATCTTATTTCATTCACATGAAAAATTCCTCTTACGGTGGTGATTTTAGCCTCCATGTTCTGCTTGAGGAACAGAGGATCAGGGATCAGCTTGTTAAAGAGTGTGGAATGTAGACATTTTCCAGCCAGTGCTTACGCAGATCTCTCTAACTCCCAAGCCCAGGCTTTCAACTGACGTACACATGTCACGTGTTCTTCTGCTCATTCGTTTGTTCATCCCCTCGCTTCGTAAACATGATACTGGTGGTGCTTATTATAATCCCAGGTACTTAAAAGAGGAACTCAGAGCATAGTAGGTGAAGATTCTGATTGGTCAGCTGTCACTGGGGATGCCTTTTAATCAGCCAAATACAACCCTGAAGTCTTTCACCTTGGAAAAGATCTAATTCAATAGGGAGGCTAGCACGAGTTCCTATGATAAAACGTGCTTATGCAATGCCTATAAAGAATGATTGTTCTTGTGAAATCCTTTGCTGCATGCCAGGGGCTGTTCACATAGATTAAAAACCCCATTTGTTTTTTTCACAATAAGCCTCAGCTATATTCGTTATTACCATCATAATCAATTCCATTTTAAATAAAATAAAGCAGAGAGAATTTAGGGAAATGATGCTCAGGTTTACCCGAGTGGAAGGCGCTGGATTGGAGATTCAGGTGTCTGCAATTTGCTCTACTGTCTGTAGGATATTGGGAAACATGATGGGGTAAGAGTCAATGGCAGATCTTGTATTAAGGGTGGGAGAACCGAATAGTCCTTAACTGATGAGAACACCCCAATACTTCCTCCAAGGTCCTGAGGAAATACGTTGAATAGAGACTACCAAACAAAGAAGCAAATTATTGGAAGAGGAAGGCCAACACACTTAATCACACGCATAACACACAACAATACACATCTGTGCTTTCTCGGAAATGACTTTTTTCAGCAGAAATGACTCATCAGAGGCATCAGCATCCTCTGGTGTCAGGGTTTGGGTCTAAGAAGATGACTTTGATCAGTGGATTCCATTCTCTAACGTCGACCTGGCTACTCACAAGTGAGCTACTGTTCTCAGGGTGGGATCCAACCTACTTTTCAGATCAATTTATTACTCTGTCAATTATAGCTCTGTCACTTAAAGACTTCAGGTTGTCGTGTGCTTCTTTAGGTTTAAAGACTGTGTGTTTGGGATTGCTCCTTTGCTCTCTACCTCTCATGACCACCTCTCTACCTCTCATGACCACCTCTCTACCTCTCATGTCCACCTCTCTACCTCTCATGTCCACCTCTCTACCTCTCATGTCCACCTCTCTACCTCTCATGTCCACCTTCTGCCCAGCAGTGTTTAGCTCACATTTCTCACAATAGGACACATTGAAACACTGGAGTTAACATTAACAGAGGACATGTGGACACTCCCAAGCTGATGGCTCTCAAGCTGATAATTTATTTTCTCTCTTCTATCATACTGTTCTAAGACTTTAGATGGTGGGACTTCAAGATAGAAGCTGCCCAAAGTTCTGAGTTATAACCTGAAAGAGAACAGCCGAGAGTCCTGTGGATACTGAAGACTTTGTGTGAGTGAGGAAGAAATTGTGTAGCGTTGCCGTATGGAGAATCCAGTGGCACACTGTTTTATCTTAGAATAAACTGGCCTAGCCTGACTAATGCAAGTCCATAATGCCAAACTTACCCTAAAAATATTAGGCCCTGTTTTGATTTGTGTTGTGAGCCAACATGATGATACTGGCAATTTTATATCAACTCATAATTGTGAGTATATAAATGGATCAGTAATATGCTACATACTACTATAATCAGCCTGAGGAAAGGTGTCTGTGATATACTGAGTTGGGGCTACTTTAAGAATATATTAAACGATATAGACTGCAGCATATACAACTTTTGTTGGAGGAATTTCTCGTGCCCTTAAGCAAATCTTATTTTCATTAGTTTTTATTAGAATCCCACCTGCAATTCATGAGAAATGAAGAAAAAAAAATTTCTGAGTGCAACATATACTGAGTATAAAAATACATTTAGTTTTAATGGGTAAAATTTATAATTGTGTATTGTAGAAAAGGGGGGAAATATTGTACTCTAAATTGTAGTCATATGGGACTAAATCACTAAGGAAAAGCTACGCATGTACTAAGTATAGAGAAGAATTAATTTTTGGCGTTAAGAGTAAGATGCTCCCATCACTGCTTGTAATGCCGTAGCTATCTGTCACAGCCCTGCACTAAGCTTTCCAAGATTCAAAAGATGCGTCCTCAACAAATTCTCAAGTACGATGATTTCAAATGGTTTTAATTTAGCCTGTTTACGATCAAATAAATGTTATTTTGATTGACTGGCAAACAACTCTGAGCGGCAATGAGCACAATTATGTTTGACATGGAGACATTAGAAAATCTATAACCCGAACCTTTAAAGCCTGAATTTCAAATGTCAAATCTGACTTATGAGAGCCGGTTATAATCCTGCTTCATGCAAAAAGCATTAGGTTAATCTGGAGGAAAGGGCTGCTGCCAAGCATACCCTGGCATAATTAATCAAGGATATTTCAGAAACGGAATCTTCTCCAAGAGATTATTGATTTGCTGTCATGATGAGTTTTTCTCGTGGCTGTGCTGGTGCTCTGGAGCTAGGATGCACTGGCATGCGTTCTCCCGTCACTAAGCCTTGATCTGTCCTCCTGGACTCCTGCCTTCCTTGTGCTGACATCTGCAAACACTCACTCTTGACAGCCTCATGCCCGAGTGTGGTGGCTTCCAAGTTGACTAGGATTAGTTCGGAAGGGTTTTGGACTAGTCTTAATGTAATTGAAAGCAGAGTCATGAGTCTCAAGAGAGTAACATGCACCCTCAAATGGCATCATATTCACAGAGAATGTGCATGTCCATATTCAGTCATGTGCACATACATATACATGCACACATGCACACACACACAGGCATATACCAGTGCAAAGATATATAGTTACTGCATACACATGTATATTCATTCTCATACAAGCACACAACTATGCATATACCTGTGCCTACGTGTGCAAACATACAATCATACCCATCCATGCACATACAATCACAACCCATTGTATGTATGGAAAAAGATATAAACACACATGTACACATAATTCGAAGCATAACACATACCCCATGCATACCTATGTAGCAAGTATATATCTATCCATACATACCCACTAAACATACATTCATGGTTATGAACATGAACACACAATCATGTGTGCACATGCAAGCACATGTGTATAAGCACATAGTCACATATGCAAAGACATATACATATAAACACATACCCATAGAAATGCACATGTACATATTAGAACACTTAAATGCAGAAGGTTTCAGTTTTAGTCTTCAAGAACATTTCTAACACATAGTAGACAAAATTAAAGCCACTAGAACTTAGCTCTTTCCCACAAGAGTTCTACAGCATTTGATCAGAATGTCAAAAGGACTTCTTAAAGCACAAAGTGGCAAACTTTTCCCCAAAATGGCAAGGAAAAAATCAAGGAGGAAAGATACATTTAGCTTCCAGCTCATAAACATTTCTCCCTTCACTTTGATCTTGCAAGGAGGTGGCAGATTTCCATATGAAGTAACAGTGATGGTACTAGAAGTATAGATAGGTAGAGAGTAGGTAATAGGTGGGTAAAGACATCTCAGGATGGATAACACCTTGATTAAACTCTGAGAACTTTTCCTCTTCTCTGCCCCTACAGAATGCATGCCTTGCTTAGGCAACCTTCATGCTCATATAGACAACCCTGAGCCTACAGTGGTAGGAAGAGGCTTAAAAGCTAAAAGTCATTCAGTATTCTCCAAATCTAGGCCAGCTGCAGACCATAGGCTCTGCATCTGGAAGACCTTGCATAGGTGCACAGGAGGACCCTGTTAAAGACTAGGGAATTTGTGTCTATATTTTGGTTGATACACTTCTGTCTTTGTAGCCTCTATCCTTGGTCTTTTTTTTTTTTTTTTTTTCTCCAGTTTAAGTCGAACCAATACAAAGAAAAGCAGACTAATAGTAAGCTTTCACAAGACCAATGCTTGTTCACAAAGTCGACTTAAATCCATAATAAAAACATGGACCCAGAAAGAGCCAAGTCCCCCAGACAATCACCTTCACACCCCTTAATGTCACAACTAATCTCCCCAAAGAGAACCAATATTCTGTCTTCAAAGAGTATGCAAATCAGTCTCATGTGACCCTAGCATTTTTAGGAACAGAATTTCCTGTGCATCTTGCTTTTGCCTGTTACAATGCCTGAGACTCAAGCACATCATAGTGTTTCATTCTCCCTGCTGAACAGGGAACTGAAGCTCCCAGAAAAAGCCACACCCATGTTAAAAATTCTTTTAGGCTGATTGACTGAGTTCATGACTGTGGGGCGTTGTAATGTTAAAGATCCAGAGCCAAATTATCACCAGCTATCTTTAGTTTGTTTAACGGCCATTCATTGCCTACCTCTGTGTGGAGCCGACCATCCTTTTGTCAGGTTCAACACTTTGACGTGTACTAACTAAACCAATCACTATTTCCATCAACCAACAGGGAGGTTATGAGCAAGTAAGCCTGTTGCAGATTTCTCACTTTGCTGTAATTAACCCACGTGTCTTCTCTCCACCCTGTATTTGAAATGTGCCTTGACTTATGACTTCCTTTTGGTCAGTAACTATAAATCTGCATGACACCATTTCCACATTGGAGTGGTTTTGGGGGGCAACCTGAATCTGTGTTCCTGAGCCATGGCCACTCACTTGGCTCAAGAACAAGCTGTCTCTCATTCCTGTGAGGAAAGAGCTGTGATTTATGTCAACTCTCTCCTGCCTTTGTGCGATTATAAAATAATTTAGGAGTCCATTCTTTCTTTAATGACATCATCCTTCTTTCCACGTCTGTGCATTTAGGAAGAACGCATCTGCCCCTGTTCTTGTGCATTCTTCCTTTGGTCACTGTTAGGGGAAAGCCATTTCCTATGGGCCTTACATGGCCATCTCCTTGCTGAATCATAGGTTCCTGAAGTAGCCTACAGAATACTGGGATATTTAGTCTAGATTGTGGCAATGGTAAGTCACCTACTCTACAGAGAACTGGGATTGTTAGTTATGAGGATCAAATAAATAGGATAAAACTGTGATCACTAGATCATAGTAATAGTAATAGGGTTTTTAGCAATCTCTTATAGAAAGAGTTGGGTGTTGCTGGACCTACCCCTCAGATTCCAGGATTCAATGTACAATCCCAACTCCCACAGTTGTATATGATTGATTTGAGGGGTTCTAAAGGAAGTATTTAGGGGGTAGGAGATTAACAGGAGGCAGGACTTCAGTAATGTAACTCTTATGGCATCATCAGCCATGCTGGGTGGGGTTTCCAGAGTTGTACCTATCTCTGAGTCACCTCCCAGTCTCTAAGTAACCTATTGGCCATGGCATGTAGTTAGTTCAATAAATCCATTGACTCGTTGCTGGTATCCTATCTGGAGCTAATCAATGTTTATTCAGCTTTCTCCAAGAAAGGTAGAGTAACAAGGAACTTGTGTATTCATTTTCTTGAACATATACTGGGCTGAAGAACTGCTGAATCACCTGTCGTGATCCAAGACCCTTGCTTTCAAAAACCAAGTAAACCGAAAGAGCTTCTCAAAGCCAAGTGGCCATTTCCCTCCCTTCTGAGGACTGTGAGAGTTCATCTGCTCCATGATTTTGCTGGCACTAACCCTTTCTTTATATTTCAGTGATTCTCGTATCTATCTTTAAAATTGCAAGGTTACTATTGTAGGCCATCCATCGGGTTCCTTGGGGAGCTAGCTCCGAGATGAAAATTAGCAGGCAGTAGTTTCTTAGTGTGTGTTCTGGAGAACTACCACCTTTCAGATGGAAAAGAAGAAAGGACCATGAAGCAAGGAAGACGTGGGCTTCATATAACAACAAAGTCCCAGGCAACCTATCAGGGGCTGGCAAGTGAGGATGGCTCTCCACAGTTAGCACCAGCTGGCATACATAGCCCAGGTCTTTAGACTATCCTCATGAACTACTTATAGGATATAGGCTGCTATAGGAAAGATGGTCTGGCCTTTAGTGGGGTGTTGCTTTTCATATGGTTCGTGAAGGGAGTTTAGGCAGAGGGTGAAAACCTACAGCACCCCCATCACTGAGGAAGTATGTTGTTTGATCCCCAAATAAAACCCTAAATGGCATAGCATAGCAATCTACCAAACACGGTTAATTCTATACTAAGTGATACAGCTGGTTTGAATCTCTGCTTGTAAAATCCACAGACTGAAACCTACAGTGAGCAGACTCTGACTACTTCCAAGTGCACAGCAGGGGTAGGAGTTTGCCCACGTTGCCCTTTATGGGCATTTTTGCTTTTAGGATGGATGAAGCTGGTTAGCACATAGTAAAACTCCTTGTTGATACCTACTGGATGCTGTTAGCAGCTACTGAATCTTCACACATGGTTCCACATGGCAAATAAATCTTTTGACATGTCACTGGATTGCCCGTCAGCCAGGGCCTAGCCTCTCTTTAAAGCTTATTAGATTCTCATATAGCTATTTAACACCTTATTCAACTGAATAAATCTCAGGCTAGACCATCTACTTTAGAGCACTATGGCACTGAGGTTCAACAGATAATGCCAGGCAAACAACGTCAGAAACTTAACACCCCATGAGGAGGTGCTTGTGGGCCTAAGGCTAGACAGAAGTAAGCTTCCAGCTCTGCAATGGGAGCCCAAGAAGCCAAATTTCATTTGCATGTCTCCACTATACTTCATGACCTCAGCTTCTGCTAATTTATACACCTGTCAATATCTTAAGCAACTTTATTTTACAACACACACACACACACACACACACACACACACGTCATAATAATCTCCATTTTGCCATATTACTCAAAGCAATAGATTCTGGTCAGCTTTGGAGCAGTTTGAGATCTGAAGCGTGAGCCCTGGTCTCAGGAGTTCAGCTAAGTCAAGAAAGCCAGGCATATTCATTAGCTTAAGCAGCCTCATCGGGGTGGAGGTAAATTTTCCTACAATTATTATTTGATAATTTATAGTTTCCTATACTTAAAGCTCAAGCACAGCTATGAATGCTTTTCTACAACCATTTTTGTTGATCTCTATCTAGAAGGTAGGATCCCAGTGAATGGTTAAGTCAACAGGAACATACCTAAGGTGTAATTAGTAAAGAGAGAGCATGTGACTTCACCAGGAAGCCTGCCTTATTCATGGAGACTGGATCGTGAAGTAAGGCAGAATAGAGGGGGAGGTAGATCGGAGAGACTGCTAAATGGCGAAGTGCACAACAGACCACTGGTTCCAAGGACCCACTTCAGACAGCTCACAATCAGCTGCAATCCCACTCACGGGTAGTGGTGACAGCTGGTATCCTCTTGTACACATATAGACACATAGACACATATACATGTGTACATAAACTAAAGAACAAAATCAAAGAAAGACAGGGAAAATTAAGGTGACATGGGAATGAGAAAATGGTCTGACTGAAGTCTATTCAGAGTCAGGAATACCGATGCACCTAACAAAGTCCACTGTGAAGATGAACTCTATAGAAACAGTACTTTTATAATAATATTTTAAATAAATGACAGAAAACTAGGCTGAAAGCTTAAGAGTAGGTGACTTTGAGTCCAACCATTCTCCAAGACTCACAAATGAGGAGAGAAACTTTATTTATAGTCAAAACGTATGCTTGACTTCCTTCCAACTTACACATGATGAGGATCCCAGTAGCCTAAGCTGGATTCTTAGTGTATGAACCTAGAATGACTAGCATGCCTCAGAAACCAGGCCATGATGCCATTTACCAAACAAACAAACAAACAAACAAACAAGATAAACCACAACAAAAACAAAACCAGAAAGAAAAGTTCCCTAGAAATCAATCCCTTGAACATTGTAATTTCGAAGACACCAAAGTTGCGAACATGGCTGTTTCTGTGACACTGGAGTGGCTCTTTTGGGATGCCTATCTCCATGTCTTGACTGTGCACTGTTCTTTTCCTCAGAACCACCCCCACCGAGTAACAGTCATGTTTAAATCTATGGTAAAACCGCTTCTTAATTAATTCCAGCTTTTCTTCATTCCGACTTGCACTGAAATTCTTGTCTGTGGTGAAGTCACAAATCCAGGCCTCATGTTAAAAGAGGTCTCTCAGAAGATTCCCCCCAGCCTCGCCCCCAGTCTCCTCAGGTAGCAGCGCTAAGCTGGGCCTCCTGTGCCCACTGCCACTGGCCTAAGAGCTGAGGTGCGCTTCTCTCTCAAGTGCTGGTCTTGCTCCAGCCAGTGTACTTCCCTGGCCTCATCTGTTCTCACTTTGATAGCTAAGAATCCAAGATATGTGGCAGTCATTTAAGAAGAGAGCGGGGCGAACTGGGGGCTAACTTTGAGCCTTGAGAATTACTGTCGTCTCAGAAAAGGAGAAGTGGGGGTAGAGACCAACCATGGAAGAAAGACTACTGGAGATGTCTCAGATGAGGAACATGATGGACTAGATGGTCTAGGCTGAAGAGTTCCTAGAGCATGGGTGTAATGAAAGAGAGTTAAGGGGTCTGGCAAGAGTGGAACACCCTCCTACAGCGATAAGCACTCTGTGGGTTATGAAGGAGAAACTGGCTGAAACCATCAGCTGATTCAATAAATGTTATGATAAATTCATGAAGACGATCCAGGAGTAGAGAATGGCTGACAGGGAGACATAGGAGTGATTAAATATTCCTGGCATTAAGGAAAGACAAGCCATTGGACTCAGACAAGATGTGGACTCTGAGAACCCTTTTCTACTCCCTAACTCACCAAGGATAGAGATCTGACCCTCAGTGCGTACTTGAAGAATGTGTGCAAAGATGTTGCTATCCTTCACGCCTTGTGCATATACATTTTACAAAATGAGGAGGGGAGGGAAGAAAGTGGAGGGGAGGGAGAGGATGGAGAGAAGGGGAGGGGAGGGAAAGGGAACAGAAATGGGTCAGTAAAAGATTGGCAAGCATAAGACTTTCTGGCTCCTGGGTGGATGGCTTGGGCTTAAGTACTTTGAGCCCCGCTTGAATTGGTTCTTGATTGTATCGTCCTTAATTAGTTGACGGTTACCTTTGCATCTTTACTGAGGTATAATTGACAGAGGGACATTGAGTACAACTTGATGTTTTGATAAGTGTATACATCATAAAAATGATTGTCCAAATCAGGCTAATCAACATATCCATTTCTACATGTAAGTGTTGGGGGGGGGGTGTTGTGCGTGCCCGTGAGCGCGTGTGCACAGCGAAGTGCAGGATTCAGGTTCCTTGATGAACTCAGAACAGGCCATCTTGGAGGACTTGTGTTTAACACGAAGTGACTAGGCCGTATTCTTATTTTTATTTCCTTTTAATCCATCACCCTCAGAGCATCCCAGATAAGCAGGATTCTAAGTCAGGATAAAGAAAAGAAATGTAACCGAATGATACTTAGCAGCCCCGGGCTTGGTGACACCTAATCCTTAGTAAAGGAAATCAAACGTGCATGCTAAGGCTGAAGTTCACAGCCTCTCAGGGACAGATGGGGAGAAGTCAACTCAGAATTAGCAGACACAAGTGATTTCTTAATGCATTCTTTCCTGGAGTGAGGGTATGGGTGGGGACCCACCTGGCAGACACACAGGGGATGCGGAAAGCACATCCCTGACTCTCTGTCACTGTAAGTTCACAGGGAGGGCAGAGGGATGCCTGGTCCTTTCTGCAGGTCTCTCAGCAATCCATCTCCTCCTAGTGAAGTAGATTGTACGCAGCCTTTGCCAAACTTAAATTGCATCCATGTTACCGAGGAAAGAGGCTTTAGCACATTCCTTTGGGGAATGGGAGCAATTTATTTTGTTTGTTTCTAATGGAGAGGGTTAGTTCCAGAATCTCACTGTGAGGTCTGAGAATGAGTTGAAGACCGCCGGGCAACAAGAGGGGGGAGAGAGAAACAGAATGATGGGAGGCTCTTGGACTTTATCAGGTGATGGAGACAGCAGGAGCACCCAGTTTTAAAACCAAGGCATGAAGTACCATTCCCGAATTTCCATCAGGAATACATTAAGCCCAATACTGTATGAATGGGCATGCTTTTCCTGATTCTATGATTTAGAAAATAGGTGAGAGAGAGAGAGAGAGAGAGAGAGAGAGAGAGAGAGAGAGAGAGGGAGAGGGAGAGAATGAGTGTGTTTATGTGATTGTGAGCATGAGTGAGAACAGGTGTGTGTGCGCATGTGTACTTGTTTGCGGAGAATAGACAGGGGTGTCTCCTTACATCACTCTTTGCTTTAGTTTTTGAGGCAGGGTCTCCCGCTGAACTTGAAGCTTACCAGTTTCGCTAGCTGTCGGGCCATCCAGGCTCCAGATCTGCCCATCTCTACCTGACTCCGAGTCCCTGTTGTACACAGGGGCTGTGGTTCCAAATTCAGGTTCTTATTGCTCGTGCAGCACATGGTTCACCAGCAGCACCAACTGCCTTCCTAGCCCGGATGATTTTTTTTTTTTTTTTTTTTTGGTTTTCAAATGGACCCATCTCCATAACTAAGCACTATCAACTGTAGCAACTTTGGGGTAGTGTGGGGCAGGTGCGTGTGCGTGTGCGTGTGCGTGTGCGTGTGCGTGTGTGTGTGTGTGTGTGTGTGTTTCTTTGTTTTTCCGCTCCTTGCCACTCAGATAGCTCTGGGCTTGTGACTTGCCTGCCTGTGGCGGAAAGAGAAAGAACAGGAATGAAAAGGACTTCGACTTCCTAGTGTGAAACTGGGGATTAGGAAACATCAACACAAGCTCTCATCTACTGGTCTCCCTGGAAAACTGATTTTACAATATAATTTACTTTTGAAGGGCGGGCTCTGTCTCCTCCTAGGAGAGGGGTCTTGTCACAGAAAGCAGAGAACATCGGCACACGGCCTCAAAGGTTAAAACGGGTGGTGTAAATTGAAAAACATCTCCTTTTCAGCCTTCCCAAGCCTCTAATGAGAAGCTAGTGGCTTCAGTGATATATGGCCTTTTTTTTTTTTTTTTTTTTTTTTTTTTTTTAGTTTCAGCAGAAAGCAGTATGCTTTGAGTCTTCAGAATACTGTTTGATAGCTTCACAGAAGCCAATCAGTAACATACAGGTAGCATTTTCTGCAAGGCACATAAATCCTGGCCCAGGGAGACCAGCTGTTGTGAGATTCTGGATGGGTTCCAGTTTCCAACCAGGGAGTCTCAAGGAAATGATCCTGAATGTGGGGCTTTGTTTGGATTTCAAGGGAACATAATCTGGTGACATCTGGTCCCCCACCTTGTGCTGGCTCGGCCACACTTCATCCTCCATGGCTCTGGGCACCTCCTGCAGGGTTTCCTGTGAGTGCCAAGCACCAGAGCCCGACCAGTCACCAGCTGCCAATCAGTTTTTCACAGTGGGGGACAAAAAGCAAACTTGGGGCCTTGACGATGCCTGCTGGGAACAACTCATAAAAATCATCTTCAAATGTAATTTGGATCCCTCTGCCCCACACGTTACCGGACATCGGACAAAAGAGAGTTTACAAAAATAACTGACGGGAGGAAAAAAGGATCTGCGGAGAGCAAGGAAAAGGACCAGAAAAGAGCAGTGTGGGGCACAGGCTGATGGAGAGGTGAAGAATGAGTGGGAGTGGATGATAAACACACAGAAGGGCATGCTCCCATGCAACAGCTAGCAGTTTCGAACGCAAATCCTCGGACTTTTCTTTTCAAATAAAAGCACATGCTGATGCAAGGATGAGGTGAAAACCCCGTGGCTGTGGTCACTGGAGAAAGAATATAACACAACCAGTGGCTTGACAGCACATTTCCCCTCTTACGCAGGCTCTTACACCCCATTCCAAGGACTGTCATTCAAGTTCTGGGAATCCAAGCTAAAGAAATAAGCATTCGTCTACGTAAAAGAAACAAACACAAGATAAATCACGGACTTCCTCAGCTACAGCAGCAAAGGTGTTTCCCCATGCTTTACACACTAGCAAAATTATTTAAAAAAAAAAAAAAAGTTGTCTTAATTATCTCTAAGGAGTGAAAGGTTCTTAAACTAAGATATGACTAATTATGAACTAACGAGATATTAAAAGATGTTTAGACACTGAAAAGTAGTTATCCGATTTAGTTTCATCGATCTTCCTTGTAAAACACTCTAAAACGAATGCACTTATAATATTAGCAACTTGGAGCGTTGAGCTCTCCTGTGTCTGTTCATATGTGTGCACACAGGTGTGTGTCATGGAGAAAGTGTGGAGGTCAGAGGGTGGCTTTTGGGACACAATTCTCACCTTCCACCATGTGAGTCCAAGGGACTGAACTCAGGTTTTGGGTATGGCAGCAAAAAAAACCTTTCTCTGCTGAGCCTTCTTGTTGGCCCTGTTACATATACATATACATATTAGATGGTTTTTTTTTTTTTTTTTACTTTGTGTGTATAACATCATTGGTAGTAGTCATTGGTAGTAGTATTATAGATAAACTAATAAAAGTCCATGAATCCATTGGACCTACATAGGAAAATGAGGAAGAGAGCATTTTGAAAGAAACAGAAACATGAAGAAAAAGGGCAGGACTTAGACTATCCACTGAGAACAGTCAGGAAGTGAGAGAGCAAATGGGAAAATTCTCAAAGCAAAAATAATCGAGGGTGAGAAGAAAAACCTTGTATCAGACACACAGAGAACAAATAATAAAAGATCAGATTAAAGTGCTGCAAGGTAACACAGGTCACCTTTCCTCCGAGAGGTAACTGGTTAAAGGTTGATCTTCTTGTGATGCTAGCATAAGCCCATATTGACCTTTCAACACGTAAGAGTCCAGGACGACCTGGCTCAGGGCACTTGCCCACAAGGAATTTCCCCTTACATGTACAAATCATAACCCAAAGAGTCCTTACAAGTTCCAAGTGGGTCTCGTGGGACACCAGTGCCCTAATACACAGTCCGGTGGCTGCCAGCCTGATTCTTAGCCTTCCACTTGTTTCTGATGTTTGTTTTGTAAGAAAATACTTCAGGATAGCCGTGCATATTTTTTTTTGATGCGGAACAGCAAAAGGAGGACACTAGAAAGGATTATAATAACTATTTATATGAAAACATTCTGAAAGAGAGACCACAAAGCCAAGAGAGAAAAGTGCAAATTGCCTGACTTTTGTCTGTGGTTCCATTGCAACCGTTTTCTATCCCTAGACTAGTCCCCTGGGATACCCTAATGGAGTCATTAATTATTGTATGTTCAAAATATCTACTTGCTAGATTATAAACCTTAAAAAAAAAAAAAAAAACAAAAAAACAAAAAAACGTAAAGGCCAGAAGGGAGCTGGGGTGGTGCATTGGGTAAAGTGCTTGTATAGCAAGCATAATGACCCTGATGCAAATCCCAGCACCTGGGGGTGGGGGTAGGGGAAGAGGGGAAGCTGCTCTGTCAGAGCATGTCCAAAATCCCAGCATGGGTGTGTGGGGGGGTGGGGGGAGCAAAAACTGGTGGATCCCTAGCTCACAAGCAGCCAGTCCTGCTGAATCAGTGTGCTTCAGGTTCAGTGAAAGAGTTCACCTTAAACTAAAAGAGTAATTGAGGAAGATACTAAAGGCTGATCTCTGTGTGTACATGTAGTCACACACCTACACAAACACATGCACCCACAGACACACCCATACACCCACAGATGCACACACACACACACACACACACCCTCACACATATAGCCACACACCCTCACACATATATAGACACACACAGAGATACAGACAAACACACGCACATATCCTCTCACACACAGACACATATAGACTCACTCACACACAGACATACACAACTACACAGACTCATACACATATACACAGGCAGAGACACACACACATATACTCACACACATACTCACACAGACATACACACCTACACACAGAGACTCATACACATATACACATACAGAGACACACAGAGGCACACACATATACTCACACGCTCACACTCACACACCATAGATATATATTCACACACACATACACAGACACACACGCATACACATACAGAGTCATACACATTCACACACACACACACTCATACACAGACACACACACTCATACATACTCATACACACAGAGAGACACAGTCACAGACACAGGCATATTCAGACACACACACACTCATACACAGACACACATACTCATACATACTCATACACACAGAGAGACACAGTCATACACTTATACACACACAGACATACAGTCTCAGACACAGGCATACTCAGACACACACACACACACACACACACACACATATACATAGACAAACACACACAGATTCTTCAGTTCCTGTTGTTGCGGTTGACCCCCTCTTCTTAACCCATGTAAAATTCCTTCTATCAATCCAGAAGCCTGGCAGCTACCTTTCTTGAAACTTGCCTGTTTCATGTAGTAAGTTAATATGCTACTTGGCAATGGTTTCCTCCATTTACAGGTAATGGCTTCTCAGAATTCCCTTGTTGTCTCTCTGTCCCCATTTTTCTTTGCAGCTTGAAAAAAAACTATGACAAGATAAATTAGGGACCTCTTGTCATCCAGTTCTGCCACAGCCTGAGCAGGGGTTTTGAATAAGCCAGAGGCCCCCTGCTGCTAGTGATCCCTCCTGCCCCTCACACTCAGATGGAGACTTCAACTTTCTAAAGGTGTACCTTGGAAACAATGCCACTGTGCTTCGAAGGGATAAAATATTTGGTATTTCCTATGCTATGTGGATTGGGCAAACCATCTGCCTTCCCTGGGCATGGCTTAAATTCACAAGTGGATTTCATAAACGGATGCTTTTACTAAGCGATATTAGGGAAGTACACTTTCTATTGCAAAGTCTACTACTTATTTCACTCAACACTAAGCGGCCGTGGTTGCCAATGGCCTTTTAGCAGCCATCCTTGGAACACATCACCCTACTGGATTTCTCAACAGCAGGGGATGTTAGAGGCTGTCCTTCGTAACTCACACTTGGTGAAAGATAGACATTAGAAGAAATTGACCATAAGCTACCAACTGTTTGCTGATTTCAGTCTAAGGGTCATTGAACAACTTAAATTTATTGTGCCAGAACCAAGTGGGGAGAAGACCCTTAGCTCACTACAAGGTTAGAGTTTTGGTTTAAGGTATCTTTGACTAGATTTCTTTTCTTTCCATGAATGAGGGGGTTGTTGTTGGAAAGTAATTCCCTTTCTTCACGTGTGGCCTTTATAGATTGATGACTTGTAGTTTTGGATCTTGGATCCAGGTCCTTATTTCTCTAACAAGTGCTCTACCACTGAGCAACATCAACTCTATAATTAAGGACTCTGAAAGTGGGACGGGGGATAGAAAAAGTATGATTTACAACCTGTGTAGATCTTCCAAAAGCTAGGTTAGTTTGCACTAAATTCTCACACTAAACCAAAGCTGCTTTTGCCTGTTTAGACCAAAGCTGCCATTATTCACACACCTTGTACAAATCCCACCTCACAGAAGATGGAAAGCGACAACACACAAGAACTCCCCAGCTTCTTTCTTTCCTACTCTTCAGGAACATCAATCGGGTTCCAGTAAAGTTCTGAGATTTGTGTCCAGGCTGCGCCTGTGCATTCGAAACTATGAATTGTCTGAGAATTAAAATTCTCCTTTTCCCTCTGCCATGGAAAAAAATTGAAATCAAGAAGAAAGATCCCTTGTTGTTGTTGTTAATGAGCAAAAAGAAGAAAGAGGGACTTGGGACTTATCTAGAAAGACAAATAAACTCTTCAGCATCCTGAAATTTGCAGGACTCTGAAGTAAGTCCAGTGTTGGTATTTAACATCATATTTATTAGCTCTGTGACCTTAACCCAGATAGCTAACTTCCCATAAGCCTCTGTTCACACATCTATAAAATAGGGTTCAAAGGAGTGTGTTGGCTTTCTTGTTTTTGTTTTTGTCATCTGGAAACAAGCTAGTCATTGGAGAGGAGGGAGCCTCAAATGAGGCAATGCCTCCCTAAGACCAGGCTGTAGACAAGGCTGGAGGACATTTTCTTAATTAGTGATTGATGAAGAGGGACCACCCCATTGTGGGTGGAGCTGCCTCCAGCTAGTTGTCCTGGGTTCTACAAGAAAGCAGACTGTGCAAACCACAGGGAGCAAGCCAATAAGCAGCACTCCTTCGTACGTACGTAGATTTGCATCGGCCCCTGCCTCCAAGTTCTTGCCCTGTTTGAGCTCCTGCCCTGATTGCCTTTGATGATGAACAGTGATGTGGAGAAGCAAGGCAAATGAACACTCTCTTCCCCAGGATGCTTTTGGTCACAGTGTTTCATCATGGCAACAGAAACCTTAACGAAGACATGGAGTAACGATCTCTTAGTTCTGGGTGGCAGGACATTAGATTGTTCATACTAGACAGGGAGTGAGCACAGAATGCTTGTCTGAACAACCTTTTTTTGCTTCACCTAGTGGTTGCTGGACTCTTCCTCGTGATCACAGCACTCCAAAGAATGATTTTCTAGTGCTCTTGATATAGACTAGATATAACTGGCCTACGTGGTCCCATGTAAGTAGAGATAAATAAATGAATGAGTCGGTTAAGCTTACTGCTTCCCAAAAGAAAGTAGCGGAAGGAAATTCCAAGTATTAAAAAAAATAATAATGTATTTATTTGTGTATGTGATGTATATGTGCATGCATGTTCATGCGCATGTACACATATGGGTGTCTTCATTAAGGGCTTGCTCTTTTATTTTTTTTAAGATTGGGTCCCTCACTGAACTGGGAGGTCACTGACTCCAAAGCACAGAGGTAATAGGCACGCAGTGCCTCACCCACTTTTACCATCTGGGTTCAGGGTCTGAATTCAGGTCTTCATGTTTAATTGACAATTCCTATGTCTCCAATTATTCAATACCTACACATCATAACTATATGCACCGAACTATAGTGCGGTGGGATGGGGTATGGTGTCAGAGGGAGTAGAAGGCCCTTACTGTCTCTTCAGTACAACTTTAGCCTAAAGTTTATTGTAACTTCATTTGGCCTCCAAGTCACTGCTTTTAAATCCTACAGCTCTGAAGCCTTCTACGAGCTCACATAAAGTTAAGTCCAAACCTAAATTCATGACCATACCTTCTGCTCTCTGCTTCATTATCTAAGCAACTGCTCAAGTGAAACCCAAGGAGTCCTTCTCGATGTCCCTTTGGGTTGGTGGCCTTTAATCCCACACACACAGTCTGGGAGATATACTAATTTTGGTTATGAGCATGTTAGAGTGATGGACATTTGTGATCTGATTCATGGGGGGGGGGATCTAGAGCAGGGTAAAGACTTCTCATGAAAGAAAAAAACAATGAAGCTGTGGGTAGGGATATGATTTTCAAAAAGATTTTCATTAAGACTTAAGAGGTTAGGGACCGAAGAGGTGGCTCAGAGGCTAAGAGTGCATGCTGACCTTCCAGAGGACTGAGTGTTAGTTCCCAGCACCTAGGCCAGGCAGCTCAGAACCACCTCTAACTCCAGTTTCAGAAATCCAATGAGCTGTCCAAGGGTCCCTATGATGGAGAAAACCACACCGCGGAGACCATAAAACAAAAACAGAAACAAAAACAAACCAAGAAACCAGAAAAAAGTAAAGGTAGATGTGTAGTGTAGCTGAGCTATGGATCGCCTAATTGGCATGTAAGAAAATCTGGGTGCAACTCTAAACACTGCAAATAAGACAATGAACAGAACGGAACATCTAACCTTGAACCTTTTTTTTTTTTTTTTTTTTTTTTTTTTTTTTTGAGACAGGGTTTCTCTGTATAGCCCTGGCTGTCCTGGACTCACTTTGTAGACCAGGCTGGCCTCGAACTCAGAAATCTGCCTGTCTCTGCCTCCCGAGTGCTGGGATTAAAGGTGTGAGTCACCATGCCTGGCAGAAACTGCATACTAATGACTGGATGGCCAAAGGTCAGTTTGCAATAGGGATTCGGTAAAGAAAGGGGCCACAGGATGAGAAGAAAGAGAGAGTGTGGTACCAAGGGCATCCACAGAGGGCATAAAGAGAAAGATCGGTCCATGGTGCCCACTCAACACTGCTAAAAGGCAAAATGGGGGCAGAAGCATCTCTTGAAGTTCTGTTCAAATGGAGGGCAGAGACCTTGCCCAAGCCGATTACAGCTGATGCTGGGGATGGAAGACACAAGCCCAATGGCTCTTGTTAGCCTATGCCATCCCTAACTCTTAGTTCTAGACCTTGAGACCATTCAGCCGTATCACTCATCCACCCCATACTCTTATCAACTCGAGGTTTCTCTTAGGACCATGAGTATCTCTGCCTCAGATCTATTCTAGGTTCTCTCCATACTTTAACCATGGCCCCTTTTGATTTTCATGGCCATCTAAGACCATGAAAGACGCATGCTAATGACCAGGAGCTGCTGGATAAGAAGCACCAAGGAGGAGATTAATCTTTAAAAAAAAAGTTTTTGTGATTTTTCCCAAAGAGTATGGATGAAAATATAAGGTACTGAGTTCTTCCCGCTGGAGTATGGTACCTCTTGAATTCTGCCCGAGTAAGCACAGGCCTATTGATGTGTCTCTACGTGCTGGTAGTTGCTTTCAAGGAATGAAAGCCTGACTGAATCCCTCTAGCTACACTCACTAGAGACCTGCCTTCCCCTCCCCTTCCTCTCTTCTTCCTTTACTTAGAAAAATCCCAATTATAAAAAGCAGAACCACCACACAGCACTTAATGTTGCAGTGATGAATATTTAGGTATGAAGTGATGAATATTTAGGACCTCAGTCACTCATTAAAGCACACACTTTAAAAATCATCTCCATCTGCAGACACCCCTAGGTGCAGGTGAGAATGAGAACACACGGAGCGGTTATCAAGGTTTATTCCAGTTGACTGACAGGGCTTAAAAGCACGTGTGTGTGTGTGTGTGTGTGTGTGTGTGTGTGTGTCTAATGAGGAACCCTGGCTTATAGTTCCGTGTCCTCATGAGACTATTGTACCCAGAACCTTAACAATGACTCCAGATACACTGGTCCGTGTGTTGTAAGTTACAGCAGCATATTAAAATTCCAGTTTCCAAGGTCTTCAAGAATAAGAGCAGAAAACATGAAGCATGGCACCTTGTGTCCTTGCCACCTTCGGAGCTGGAAACGTTTCGAGAAACAAAACATTAATGTGGACTTCATACAAAAGGGGAAGTTCAAAAGTAGGTATGGGGCTGGATGAGAGGCTCAGTCGTTAAGAGCACTGGCTGCTTTTGCAGAGGACCTAGTTTTCGTTCCCAGCGCTCACAACCATCCTTCACTCCACTTCCAGGGGCTCTGAATATCAATTCCAGCTGTGAAAACATCAGATAGGCATGCGGCACACACACACATGCATGTAGGCAATCATCCAAAAATAAATACATCTTTTAAAATAATCAAATAAAAAGCCTTTGAAAAACACCCTACCCTGAAGTATGAGAGCTCAAGAATGCCGACTGCTGCAGGGAACATGCTTGGTGCTACCTTCCTATCTCCTCAGCACCGCAGACACGGAGGGGTCACGGATTCGAGGTCTTCCTTGGCCACTTTCGAATTTGGGGTCAGCCTGGGTTACACGGGATCTTGTTGTGAGAACAAAACAAACGAACATGACAAAGACCTTTGACACGATTCTTTCAAAAATAGCCAGTTATGGGCAAGTCATACATCTTAAATGTGTGTTTTTGGGTCCTCTACTTACATACTTACTTGGTGAAAATAAGACCAAAGGTTACGGTGTAACCAAAGCCAATCATAAGATCTTAAGATTTACAGTCCCACCTTCCAGCTGTCCTAAATAGAGAAAGTGAAGAATTATCTTAATGTTTCTATCTATTGTTGACACTTTTATAAGAGTTTGTGGTAAAACAAAGCAGATAGGTTCCAGACACTTTTGTTTTTGTTTTTGTTTTTAAAGAAAACATAACTTTTCCTTTCTGATATTTTAGCATATGCAAAATGATAAGCACACAGGGCAAGAATCTGCTACAAACTGCAGATGAAGTGGGGAATTTTATGTTGGTCGTTCATCTTANNGGNCCCCCCCCCCCACTTCTTCCTCTCGTTCAGCTGTAACTGTTCCATTTTTATTTGCTTGGCATCTGCAGAAGGTTTTGTTTGGATTGAGAGCTCAATAACTCAGGCAGAAATTGAAAAATCACCGTGCAAGAAAAATGGCTAAGTCTATCAAGATTGAATTTATAGATGGCAAATAAAGATCCATTGTTTGGGTCTGAGATGTCAGTCAGCAGTCCCAGTGTACAATAAAACAGTGGCTTTAGAGATAAGCATACAAATGGACCCAACTAAAATGCAACCTTGAGAAGACAGACGACAGCAGTGCAAGTAACTTTAGCCAAGCCAGAGCCTGCTTAGCTTCTGAGATCAAACGTGATAGGGTGGTGAGGCTGATAAAGAGATGGGAATAATGTTTAAAGTAGTGTTCATATTGAATTTCTTCGTTAAAATGCCCTAGCTTTTAATGCCATCCATTTCCCAGCAACTTGTCTTCATCCATACATTAGATGGAAATGGCACATCTTATGGTACAGGAAGAACCTCCTTTCCAGTGCTTTGATAGTGCAATACAACTCTATTAATGGCTGTCCTAGAAGGCAAGCCAAGAAATTCTTTACTATAGCTATGTCATCCATCCATCCATCTATCTATCCACCCATCCATCCATCTATCCATCCACCCACCCATCCACCCATCCATCCACCCATCCATCCATCCATCCATCCATCCATGCAACTCAAATTGAAAAACAAAACGAAATAACAGAATCAACTGGACAGCCTAGAGTCAACACTTAAGAACAGGAGGAAACAATAACAACACCACCACAAAGGATAAAAGGAGGAGGAGAAGGAGGAGGAAGAAAAGCACTCCAGAGTTTGTTCCTCAGGTTGTGCTTAGAGACATGTGCCCAGACCCGCCAGCAGGAAGTCCAGGGTTTGATTTCATCACATGCCAGAGGAGGCTTCCAATTTAAATGTCTGTTTTCCATTTCCCATGATCCCCTGGGAAGCCAACTTACTCCAAAAGTTCCATTTCTGCATAGACAATTCTAGGTGCTACTTTCAGTGGGATCAGGCGTGTTAAAGACCTTTGCCTCTAAGCCACATCCTCGAAATGGCTTCCGTTTTCTCCATCTTCCCCAGCTCTCTCCATAATGAGCAACAACCCCTATTCAGCTTTTGTTTACTGCAGCATAAGCTGGCAGACGCAGGTGATGTAGGAACCTGTTGGTTTTAAGACACGCTTTCTTCTTGAACAGAAGGGGACCAGCCTTTTAAGAGATGCAGGTCAGTGGGAACTAAGCTCAAAGCACTCCCCATCAATCATGGGGCAAAAGGAGACTTCAAAACTTTCAGAAAGGGTGTGCCTTTGATGAGTATGAAAATTTCTGCTGCAGGCCTAACACGGAAAGTACTCTACCCTGAGCAGCAGGGAGAACGGTTGTTAGAACTCATAGGATTGAGTTAAAAACAGGCGATCAGGAGCTTCCAGAGATGGGAAACTGTGCTGATGGGGTAGAAGTCTTATTTAGTTTTAAGAATTTAAGGATAGTTAGAAATGATTCCTTGAATTATACAGTCTTAACTACTTTGATAATGACTCTGTCTGTTGAAATATTTAGATTGTTTTTAACTCCAAATACTGAAGACTCCATAGAATAGCTATACATTGTTTGTCAGCATGAGCCCACGCCTATATATTTCAGCTGGGAGCAGCCTGTGCATTTGCAGTAACCATAGTTAACAGCATCACTCTGTGACAATACCGAAGATCCCATTTATCAGAGAACATGGCCCAAGGTCACACCTTGCAGTTTGGAAAACATATTCTCACAGGAGAATGCTAGCATAACTAAAAATTGGGTAAAGTAGTTGGGGTAGCATCATATTTAGTATATCTGTGACAAAAGGAAACGTGGCTATAGCTATATTCAGAGAATGGCTATGTGCGGCATTATTTTATGTTCAGACTGGTTCTCACTAAAACTAGGAAAAAGGAAGAGAATATTAGTCGGGGGGGGGGAGACAGGAGAAGATAATGGAGGATGAATATGGCAAAAAAACGTCATTATGACACCTGTTGCTTTATAAAACAAAGACAGATCAATGCCTGTGTTAGTTTCCTAGGGCTGAGCTGTGGCCTGAGTGCAGAAACATGATTGCCATTGTAACAATATCAAGAGCTGGGGCTTTTAGGGAGTGATTAGGTCGTACACTCTGCGTGCCATCTAAAATGGATTTACAGTTATCTCTGAGGTGAGTGAGTTATTATTTCTGGAGTGTCTGAAAACAAATGAGTTTGGACTCTGTCTTCTACAACTGGCACGCGCTCCCTTGGTTTCCTCCATGCCAAGATGCAGCAACTACACCTAGTTGAGTAGTGGCACTATGCTCTTGGATGTCCCAGACCCTCTCCCTCTCCCTCTCCCTCTCCCTCTCCCTCTCTCTCTCTCTCTCTCTCTCTCTCTCGTGTGTGTGTGTGTGTGTGTGTGTGTGTGAACCACTCAGTAGATGCTGGAAGATAAGCTGAGACAGGCTGCTATAGAAATGATCACAATAGAGAAGGTTAAAACAAAGAAAATGTATTCTATTGTATTTCTAGAAGGGAGAAATCAGGCATGCCAGTACTGCAGGGCTTCGGCCACCACAGGTCTGGATGGGGAGGATCTAAGCTTGTTTACGATGCTAGCAATCTTGGTGTGCAGTGGCAGCTCTATCTTGGCCACTGCGGTGAATGGAGTCCAACTCTTTTGCATCTTTCTACTTTCCCTGTGGCTTTCCCATGAACAGATACTGTGATGGCTCCCTTTCCTCCAGTCCTCTAGGATAAACTCCATGAAAAATCTCCAACTTAATTCTATTTTTTGCTACATACAGAACACATTCTAGATTCTGCAAATTATTATGTATGGATGCTTCTTTTTTTTAAAGTTTGTTTCAACATAAGCCACAGATAAGATGTCTTGAGATTACAATGTTCTGATTGGCATTCTACTTATCTTGTGTCCAAACCAGAGTGCTTGGAGTGAAAACATTTAAACCAGGAAAGACCATTTGATTCTTTCCAGGACTGGAGAAAGGAATGGATGGATATGAAGATACCAATGACAAAGACTGTGGAGAAAGGCAATGGAGAACCTGGGCTGTGTGCACAGGGTTCACACATTCTGAGCTAGGACAGACGATTTCGCTGGGGCTCAGACAGCACTGCCACTGGCGAAGTGCCCCTCCCTCTGCACAGCCACAGAGGTGCCCACCATTCTCTGTTCTCTCCCCCTCGTTTCTTCCCATTCCCTAACCCCCCTCTCTCCCTCCCTCTCTCTCCCCCTTCTGCTCCCTCTCCATCTCTGTCCTTCTTTTCCCTCCCTCCCTCCCTCTCCCTCTCTTTCTCTCCCCTCTATATTCCCATACCTGCTGTTTGAGATCACTCACTCATTTGTTTTTGATGATTGGACCTAGGGTTGTACATGCCAGGCAAATGATCTGCCGCCAAGCTGTATTTCCCAGCCCTTTAAAATTTCTTCTTCTTCTTCTTCTTCTTCTTCTTCTTCTTCTTCTTCTTCTTCTTCTTCTTCTTCTTCTTCTTCTTCTTCTTCTTCTTCTTCTTCTTCTTTTT